>NC_092276.1:7500103-7800103 GCF_036320965.1 Panulirus ornatus
TAAGAGAGATTGTGGTAATAGAAAGAGTGTGGTTGAGAGAGGAGAAAAGGGTGTATTGAAATGGTTTGAACACATGGAGAGAATGAGTGAGGAAATATTGACGAAGAGGATATATGTGTCAGAGGTGGAGGGAACAATGAGAAGTGGGATACCAAATTGGAGTTGGAAGGATGTAGTGAAAAAGATTTTTGAGCGATCGGAGCCTGAAGATACAGGAGGGTGAAAGGCTTGCAAGGAATAGAGTGAATTGGAACAATGTGGTATACTGGCGTCGACGTGCTGTCAGTGGATTGAACCAGGGCATGTAAAGCATCTGGGGTAAACCATGGAAAGGTCTGTGGGGCTTGGATGTGGATAGGGAGCTGTGGTTTTGGTGCATTACACAATACAGTTAGAGACTGAATGTGAATGCATGTGGCCTTTTTGTCTGTTCCTGGTGCTACCTCGCTGGAGGAGGGGATACTATTTCATGTGTGGAGGGGTGGCGATAGGAATGGATAAAGGCAGCAAGTATGAATATGTATGTGTATATATGTATATGTCTGTATGTATATGTATGTATACATTGAAATGTATATGTATGTATATGTGCGTGTGTGGGCGTTATGTATATACATGTATATGGGCGAGTTGGGCCATTCCTCGTCTGTTTCCTTGTGCTACCTCGCTGACGTGGGAGACGGTGATTAAGCATGATGAATATAGAAAATAAATGTTAGCATTTCAGGCATAATGTTTTGTATGCTGATTGTCCTATCTGTGTGTATTTCAAAACTGCATAAATGAAATGACTTCTGTATCATAGTTAAGGAAAGGGGTTAAGTTATAGTCATTTCAGTTGAAAATGATAGATGATCAGGCATTAAATGCAATGAAAGCATTTTGTATAAGGAGAGTGTGTGAAGGTAAAAATGAGTGAGCTTGGTGTAGAAAGTGAAAAAGTGAGAGGCAGTTTTACAAATGTGGTAGTTCATGTTTTACTTTAACATGGGGCAATGTTGATACTGTGTATTAGTAAGTTCAGAGGCTGCATGTACCTAATCCATCCCATGTAAAATTGGAAATAGATGTAATGATGATGAATAGATACAATGATCTGTAAATTATATAAATCAGATAATTGTTATATATTGGGTGTCAAAATGCCTATTATTGACCTTCATATAGCAAGTCAGATTTTATTTGAAATCAACTGCAGTTGATTTACTTTATAAGATTTACTTTTCAGTGAAAAAGAAAAGCAGATAAAATCTTTCTTTTCTCAGGTTGGTCGTCTAAGTTTCACAGATGAAGAAATTGCTGAGAATATATTAGCAGCTGTTCAGAGACTTGCAAATTGTGTTCCAGGGAAGTGGAAGAATGTCCAGAACCTCAGTCTTAAGCTTCAGACATCCAAGGCAATTCCCTTCTTTGTCCAAATAGGTGTGTATGCAAGAGTTAGTTAACAATTAATTTAGTGACAATCATCACACCATATAGCAAGGTAGTCCTTCAATTTTTTTTTTCTTTTAAATCTAAGGGATAGATGAAGTGGATATTCTACTGTAGAAGAAAGAGGGAAGAAATGTCATCACGTGTAAAGTTGCTAAAATGGAAGGCATTGTACAGATAAATTGATAGATTAGCATTATTAGTTAAAAGGTGCAGTGGTTATTTCTCTTAAATAGAAATGTGTTGTTGTAGGGTTAAGGTTACAGTCACATAGAAAATGTCAGTATCTGAATATCTCATGTATTAGAATAATACAGGATGAATTAGGGAAATTTTTGTTTTTTCTTTACTCTGTCTTACAAGCATGAAAGCTTTTGTAGGATATTCTACAGGAATGACAGTATAAGGACCTAACTGTCAGTGTTTCTGGTGAAATACTGGCTTTCCCCACCCTTCTCCATCCACCTAATAATGGAAGCATTAGCTTGCTCATTTCTGGCCCACTTTTGGCCTGTCAGAGACTGCCAAAGAGTTAATGTTATCAGTTTGCTTACTCCTAGCCAATGAGCCATGCAGGAGCCTCCTGGAACGCACACTCGCAAGACTTTCTACCTGACTGGTTTTTCTATCCCATGTATCAGTATTCTTTTTCTGTATTTTTCTTTCATACTTGCTCGACATTTCCTGCATTATTGAATTAGAGCCAGAAACAGATAAAGGGCCTGTATCACTCATGTTCATTTTCTAGTAGTCGTATAATGCACCAAAATCATGGTCCCCTATCCATAACCATGCCCCACGTACCTTTCCATAGCTTCCCCCAGCTGCTTCATATGGCCTGGTTCAGTCCATTGACAGCATGTCATGTCATTCCCTGTATACCACATTGTTCCACATCACACTTTTTCATGCATGCTTTTTACCCTCTTGCATGTTCAGCCCTGGTGCATAAAATCTTATTTACTTCATCCTTCCATCTCATAATTGATCTCCCCATTCTCCTCGTACTCAAAATCTTATTTACTTCATCCTTCCATCTCATGATTGATCTCCCCATTCTCCTCATCCCCCTACTTCCTAAACATATCCTCTTTGTCAACCTCTTATCACTCCATATGTCCAGACTATTTCAGCACACACTCCCCAGCTCTCTCATCCTTCCTTATTCATCCATGATTATTACCACACTTCTCTCTTACCGTGTCATTACTTACTTTATCTACCCTCCTCACATCACATTGTCATCCAATATCTCATTTCCAGCACATTCACTCTCTTCCATGTACTGTTATTTATAACCCATACCTTGCATACATTCAGCACTGCTGGCACTACTATGCCTCATATAAACCTAGTTATGCCATCCCATTAATTGACTGTTTAGTGCTCCCAGAACTTCACCCCCTCACCTGCATGTGATTCACTTCAACTTTCACTTTCACTGCCATGTCCTCTCCCAGGTATCTGAAACATTTTACTTCCTCCAAGTTTTCTCCATTTAAACTCACAACTCAACTAACATGTGTCTTTGCACTGCTAAATCGAATAACCTTGTTGTCTATCATCTATGTCTCATATGCCTGTTCCTTCCAGGAACTCCCATCAAGGGGTGGCCACAGCAAAAGAGTCTCCACTTATCTGTTTCCTTACATGTCTCCCTTGCATACAGCATTCCACACATTCTTCCTCAGTTTCTCTCCCTCTAGTAACCCTCCATCCTATTTACCCACAGGTAGTCTTCCACTCACACCAACCCCTTTGATTGTACTATAATACACTCCCTGTAAGCTCCCAGTCTTGCATACTTTCCACATGCCCAAACCACCACAAAGTATTATGTTTCACCCATTCTACCACTGCACAATTTATTCTCTTTGCATTCCTTGCCATACCACATCTTTCATACACCCTTTCATTTCTCTCTTCATTCCATCTAGTCATACCACATGCTTCTATCAAGTAGAGCATTTCCACACCTGGATTCTCGATCTCTGTGCCTCATTCCACGTCCATGTTTTGTCTACATAGGTTGTCCCTTGATCCTCTCTTCACTTCCATACTTACACCTTTACCCTTCATTATTCTATTAAGGGACCCAATGACTCCTCTACCCTGTACAGGTATCTCCCTTATGTCTCCTTACCTGAGACAGATCCCAGGTATTTAAATTCCCTCACTTTTCTTTCAGTCCCCCTTCCCCCCTTCAAATATCCTCAACACAGTTAAGTACACTTTCTCCTTTCATTCTATAAGGTTTTACAAAACCTATACTTTCTCTCCATTTCCTTTCAAACACCATTATTTTTTTTGCTTTACCACTCAGTCTCCTCCACATCATAGAACACACTTACACACTTCTACAACTCCTCTTCACTTCATGCAAAAAATACAGTATCATCTGCAAACAGGCTTGCCACTAGCTACCATTTCACTGCAACAATCCATCTCTGCACACTGTTTCCCTAGTTTTGCTTTCATCTCTCATATTACTCCATCCATATATATTATTAGTATTATTACTTGTTTATTTTTTACACTTAATTGCTGTCACCCGCGTTAGCAAGATAGCGCAAGGAAACAGACGATGAATGGCACAACCAACCCAAATACACACGTACATACATGAATGCTTACACACGCACATATACACTCATATACATTTCAGTGTATGCATACATATACATACACAAACATATACATATATACACATGAAGATATTCATACTTGCTACCTTCATCCATTCCAATCGCTACCCAGTCAGACAAGAAATAGCACACACACACACACACACCCTAGGAACAGAAAAAAATGGCCACATTCATTCACACTCAAGTCTCTAGCTGTCATGTGTAATGCACCGAAACCACAGCTCCCTTTCCACATCCAGGCCTCACAAATCTTTCCATGGTTTACCCCAAATGCTTCACATGCCATGGTTCAATCCATTGACAGCACATCGACCCCGGTATGCTATATCATTCCCGTTCACTCTATTCCTTGCACACCTTTCACCCTCCTGCATGTTCAGGCCCCAATCACTCAAAATCTTTCTCACTCCATCCTTCCACCTCCAATTTGGTCTCCCACTTCTCCTTGTTCCATCTACCTGAGACACATATATCCTCTTTGTCAATCTTTCCTCTGATTCTCTTCATGTGTCCAAACCATTTTAACACACCCTCTTCTGCTCTCTCAACCATGCTCTTTTTATTACCACATATCTCTCTTACCCTTTCATTACTTACTCGATCAAACCACCTCACGTCTTATCCTCAAACTTTTCATTTCCAACACATCCACCCTCCTCCACACACCCTATATATAGCCCATGCCCCACAACCATATAACATTGTTGGAACCACTATTCCTTCAAACATACCCAATTTTGCTCTACGAGATAACATTCTCGCCCTCCACACATTCTTCAACTCTCCCAGAACTTTCACCCCCTCCCCCACCCTGTGACACTTCTGCTTCCATAGTTCCATCTGCTGCTAAATCCACTCCCAGATATCTAAAACACTTCACTTCCTCCAGTTTTTCTCCATTCAAATTTACCTCCCAATGAACTTGTCCCTCAACCCTGCTGAACCTAATTACCATTTACTCTCAACTTTCTTCTTTCACACACTTTACCAAACTCAGTCACCAGCTTCTGCAGTTTCTCACCTGAATCAACCACCAGCGCTGTATCATCAGCGAACAACAATTTACTCATTTCCCAAGCCCTCTCATCCAGAACAGATTGCATACTTGCCTCTCTCTTTCCAAGACTCTTGCATTCACCTCCCTAACCACCTCATCCATAAACAAATTAACCATGGAGACATCATGCACCCATGCCGCAAACTAACATTCACTGAAAACCAATCATTTTCCTTTCTTTATACTCGTACACATGCCCCACATCCTTGGTAAAAACTTTTCACTGCTTCTAACAACTTACCTTCCACACTGTATACTCTTAAAACCTTCCACAAAGCATCTCTATCCACCCTACCATATGCCATCTCTAGATCCATAAATGCTACATACAAATCCATTTGTTTTTCTAAGTATTTCTTATATACATTCTTCAAAGCAAACACCTGATCGACACATGCTCTACAGCTTCTGAAACCACATTGCTCTACCCCAGTCTGATGCTTTGTACATGCCTTTCTCTCAATCAATTCCTTCCCACATAGTTATCCAGTAATACATAAACAAACTTATGCCTCTGTAATTTGAACACTCACCTTTATCCCCTTTGCCTTTGTGCAATGGCACTTTGCATGCATTCCTCCGGTCCTCTGGCACTTCACCATGATCCATATATACATTGAATATCCCTACCAGCCAATCAACAATAGAGTCACCCCCTTTTTGATAAATTCCACCGCAGTACCATCCAAACCCGCTGCCTTGCTGGGTTTTATCTTCCGCAAAGCTTTCCCTGCATCTTCTCTGTTCACCAAACCATTCTCCCTGACCCTCTCACTTCACACAACACCTCAACTAAAACACCCTGTATCTGCCACTCTATCATCAAGCACATTGAGAAACCTTCAAAATACTCACTTCATCACTACTTCTTATTACCTCCCCATTTGCCCCTTCTCCGATGTTCCCATTTGTTCTCTTGTCTTACACAACTTATTTACCTCCTTCCAAAACATCTTTTTATTCACCCTAAAATATAATGATAATCTCTCACCCATTTCTCCTTTTCCCCCTTTATCACCTCTTGCACCTATCTCTTGACCTCCTGCCACTTCCCTTATACATCTCCCAGTCATTTGCATTACCACCCTGTAAAAATTGTCCAAACACCTCTCTCTTCTCTTTCACCAACAACCTTACTTCATCTCACCACTCCCTACTCTTTCTAATCTGCCTACCACCACCTTTCTCATTCCACATGCATCTTTTGTGCAAGCCATCACCGTTTCCCTAAATACATCCCATTCCTCCCCCACACCCCTCACATCATTTGCTCTCACCTTTTTCCATTCTACAGTCAGTCTCTCTTAGTACTTCCTCGCACAAGTCTCCTTTCTAAGCTCGCTTACTCTCACCACTCTCTTCTCCCCAACATTCTCTCATCTTTTCTGAAAACCTGTACAAATCTTCACCACTTGCCCCCTTCACTGATGTTCCCATTTGTTCTCGTCTTACGCACATTTACCTCCTTCCAAAATATCTCTGTATTCTCCCTAAAGTTTAATGATACTCTCTCACCCCAACTCTCATTTGCCATCTTTTTCAACTCTTGCAACTTTCTTTTGACCTCCTGCTAGTTTCTTTTATACTTCTCTCATTCATTTGCACTCCTTCCTTGCAAGTATTATTGAAATACCTCTCTTTTCTCTTTCACTAACAACTTTATGTCTTCATCTCACCACTTACTCCCCTTTCTAATTTGCCCACCTCCCACCTTTCTCATGCGACGTGCATCTTTTGTGCAAGACAACACGTGTTGCTTCCCTAATTGCATCCCATTCTCACCCACTCCCCTCACGTCATTTGGCCTCACCTTTTCCCGTTCTACACTCCGTCTCCTGGTGCTTCCTCACACAAGTCTCCTTTCCAAGCTCACTTACTCTCACCACTCTCTTCTCCCCAAAATTCTCTCTTCTTTTTTGAAAACCTTCACAAATCTTCACCTTCGCCTTCACAAGATAATGATCAGACATCCCTCCAGCTGTCCCTTTCAACACATTAACATCCAAAAGTCTCTCTCTTGCATGCCTATCAGTTTACACATAGTCTAATAATCCCGTTTGACCATCTCTCCTACTCACATACGTATACTTATGTATATCTCTCTTTTTGAATTAGGTATTCCCAATCACCATTCCCTTTTCAGCACACAAATCCACAAGCTCCTCACTATTTCCATTTACAACATTGAATACCCCATGTACACCAATTATAAACTCAACTGTCATATTACTCTCCTTTGCATTTAAGTCACCCATCACTTGGACCTGGTCTTGTGCATCAAAGCTGCTAACACACTCACTCATCTGCTCCCAAAACACTTGCCTCCCATGATCCTTCTTATGGCCAGGTGGATAAGCACCAGTAATCACTGATCTTTCTCCATCCACTTTCAGTTTTACCCACATCAATCTAGAATTTACTTTCTTAAACTCTATCACATACTCCCACTTCAGGTGTAGTGCTTCTCCTTCCTTATCTCTTGTCCTCTCACCAACCGCTTATTTTACCCCCAAGACTTTCCCAAACCACTCTTCCCCTTTATCCTTGAGCTTTATTTTAATCAGAGCTTGAACATCTAGGTTTCTTTCCTCAAACATACTACCTATCTCTCCTTGCTTCTCATCTTGGTTACTTTCACACACATTCAGACACCCCAATCAAGGAGGATAGCCACTCCCTGCTTCTCTCCTTCTTATTTTTCCCCTTTTAGAAAGTTGAATACAAGGAGTGGAAGGTTTCCAGCTCTCCGCTCTTACCCGCTTTAGTTGCTTTGTTGCTGTCTCCCGCATTAGCGAGGTAGCGCAAGGAAACAGACAAAAGAATGGCCCAACCCACCCACATACACGTCTACACATGAAAATATACATACCTATACATCCCAACGTAGACATATACATATATACACATGTACATAATTCATACTGTCTGCCTTTATTCATTCCCATCGCCAGCCCGCCACACATGAAATAACAACCCCCTCCCCCCTCATCTGTGCAAGGTAGCGCTAGGAAAAGACAACGAAGGCCCCATTCGTTCACACTCAGTCTCTAGCTGTCATGTAATAATGCACTGAAACCACAGCTCCTTTTCCACATCCAGGCCCCACAGAACTTTCCATGGTTTACCCCAGACGCTTCACATGCCCCGATTGAATCCACTGACAGCACGTCAACCCCGGTATACCACATCGATCCAATTCACTCTATTCCTTGCCCGCCTTTCACCCTCCTGCATGTTCAGGCCCCGATCACTTAAAATCTTTTTCACTCCATCTTTCCACCTCCAATTTGGTCTCCCACTTCTCCTCATTCCCTCCACCTCCGACACATATATCCTCTTGGTCAATCTTTCCTCACTCATTCTCTCCATGTGCCCAAACCATTTCAAAACACCCTCTTCTGCTCTCTCAACCACGCTCTTTTTATTTCCACACATCTCTCATACCCTTGCATTACTCACTCGATCAAACCACCTCACACCACACATTGTCCTCAAACATCTCATTTCCAACACATCCACCCTCGTGCGCACAACTCTATCCATAGCCCACGCCTCGCAACCATACAACATTGTTGGAAGCACTATTCCTTCAAACATGCCCATTTTTGCTTTCCGAGATAATGTTCTCGACTTCCACACATTCTTCAAGGCTCCCAGGATTTTCGACCCCTCCCCCACCCTATGATTCACTTCCGCTTCCATGGTACCATCCGCTGCCAGATCCACTCCCAGATATCTAAAACACTTTACTTCCTCCAGTTTCTCTCCATTCAAACTTACCTCCCAATTGACTTGACCCTCAACCCTACTGTACCTAATAACCTTGCTCTTATTCACATTTACTCTTAACTTTCTTTCACACACTTTACCAAACTCAGTCACCAGCTTTTGCAATTTCTCACATGAATCAGCCACCAGCATTGTAACATCAGCTAACAACAACTAACTCACTTCCCAAGCTCTCTCATTCACAACAGACTTCATACTTGCCCTCTTTCCAAAACTCTTGCATTCACCTCCCTAACAACCCCATCCATAAACAAATTAAACAACCATGGAGACATCACACACCCCTGCCACAAACCTACATTCACTGAGAACCAATCACTTTCCTCTCTTCCTACACGTACACATGCCTTACATCCTCGATAAAAACTTTTCACTGCTTCTAAAAACTTGCCTCCAACACCATATATTCTTAATACCTTCTACAGAGCATCTCTATCAACTCTATCATATGCCTTCTCCAGATCCATAAATGCTACATACAAATCCATTTGCTTTTCTAAGTATTTCTCACATACATTTTTCAAAGCAAACACCTGATCCACACATCCTCCACCACTTCTGAAACCACACTGCTCTTCCCCAATCTGATGCTCTGTACATGCCTTCACCCTCTCAATCAATACCCTTTCATATTATTTACCAGGAATACTCAACAAACTTATACCTCTGTAATTTGAGCACTCACTCTTATCCCCTTTGCCTTTGTACAATGGCACTATGCACGCATTCCGCCAATCCTCAGTCACCTCACCATGAGTCATACATACATTAAATTACCTTACCAACCAGTCAACAATACAGTCACCCCCTTTTTTGATAAATTCCACTGCAATACCATCCAAACCTGCTGCCTTGCTGGCTTTCATCTTCCGCAAAGCTTTTACTACCTCTTCTCTGTTTACCAAATCATTTTCCCAAACCCTCTCACTTTGCACACCACCTCGACCAAAACACTCTATATCTGCCACACTGTCATCAAACACATTCACCAAACCTTCAAAATACTCACTCCATCTCCTTCCCACATCACCACTATTTGTTATCACCTCCCCATTTTCGCCATTCACTGAAGTTCCCATTTGCTCCCTTGTCTTACGCACTTTATTTACCTCCTTCCAGAACATCTTTTTATTCTCCCTAAAATTTAATGATACTCTCTCACCCCAACTCTCATTTACCCTCTTTTTCACCTCTTGCACCTTTCTCTTGACCTCCTGTCTCTTTCTTTTATACATCTCCCACTCAATTGCATTTTTTCCCTGCAAAAATCGTCCAAATGCCTCTCTCTTCTCTTTCACTAATACTCTTACTTCTTCATCCCACCACTCACTACCCTTTCTACTCAACCCACCTCCCACGCTTCTCATGCCACAAGCATCTTTTGTGCACTCCATCACTGATTCCCTAAATACATCCCATTCCTCCCCCACTCCCGACTAGAGGGGACGGGAGCGGGGGGCCAGAAATCCTCCCCTCCTTGTATTTTAACTTTCTAAAAATGGGAAACAGAAGGAGTCACGCGGGGAGTGCTCATCCTCCTCGTAGACTCAGATTGGGTTGTCTAAATGTGTGTAAATGTAACCAAGATGTGAAAAAAGGAGAGATAGGTAGTATGTTTGAGGAAAGGAACCTGGATGTTTTGGCTCTGAGTGAAATGAAGCTCAAGGGTAAAGGGGAAGAGTGGTTTGGGAATGTCTTGGGAGTAAAGTCAGGAGTTAGTGAGAGGACAAGAGCAAGGGAAGGAGTAGCAGCACTCCTGAAACAGGAGTTGTGGGAGTATGTGATAGAATGTAAGAAAGTAAATTCTCGATTAATGTGGGTAAAACTGAAAGTTGATGAAGAGAGATGGGTGATTATTGGTGCATATGCACCTGGGCATGAGAAGAAAGATCATGAGAGGCAAGTGTTTTGGGAGCAGCTGAATGAGTGTGTTAGTGGTTTTGATGCTCGAGACCGGGTTATAGTGATGGGTGATTTGAATGCAAAGGTGAGTAATGTGGCAGTTGAGGGAATGATTGGTATACATGGGGTGTTCAGTGTTGTAAATGGAAATGGTGAAGAGCTTATAGATTTATGTGCTGAAAAAGGACTGGTGATTGGGAATACCTGGTTTAAAAAGCGAGATATACATAAGTATACATATGTAAGTAGGAGAGATGGCCAAGAGCGTTATTGGGTTACATGTTGATTGACAGGCACGCGAAAGAGAGACTTTTGGATGTTAATGTGCTGAGAGATGCAACTGGAGGGATGTCTGATCATTATCTTGTGGAGGCTAAGGTGAAGATTTGTATGGGTATTCAGAAAAGAAGAGTGAATGTTGGGGTGAAGAGGGTGGTGAGAGTAAGTGAGCTTGGGAAGGAGACTTGTGTGAGGAAGTACCAGGAGAGACTGAGTACAGAATGGAAAAAGGTGAGAACAATGGAAGTAAGGGGAGTGGGGGAGGAATGGGATGTATTTAGGGAATCGGTGATGGATTGCACAAAAGATGCTTGTGGCATGAGAAGCGTGGGAGGTGGGTTGATTAGAAAGGGTAGTGAGTGGTGGGATGAAGAAGTAAGATTATTAGTGAAAGAGAAGAGAGAGGCATTTGGACGATTTTTGCAGGGAAAAAATGCAATTGAGTGGGAGATGTATAAAAGAAAGAGACAGGAGGTCAAGAGAAAGGTGCAAGAGGTGAAAAAGAGGGCAAATGAGAGTTGCGGTGAGAGAGTATCATTATATTTTAGGGAGAATAAAAAAATGTTCTGGAAGGAGGTAAATAAAGTGCGTAAGACAAGGGAGCAAATGGGAACTTCAGTGAAGGGTGCAAATGGGGAGGTGATAACAAGTAGTGGTGATGTGAGAAGGAGATGGAGTGAGTATTTTGAAGTTTGTTGAATGTGTTTGATGATATAGTGGCAGATATAGGTGTCTTGGTAGAGGTGGTGTGCAAAGTGAGAGGGTTGGGGAAAATGATTTGGTAAACAGAGAAGAGGTAGTAAAAGCTTTGCGGAAGATGAAAGCCAGCAAGGCAGCAGGTTTGGATGGTATTGCAGTGGAATTTATTAAAAAAGGGGGTGACTGGTTGGTAAGGTTATTTAATGTATGTATGACTCATGGTGAGGTGCCTGAGGATTGGCGGAATGCGTGCATAGTGCCATTGTACAAAGGCAAAGGGGATAAGAGTGAGTGCTCAAATTACAGAGGTATAAGTTTGTTGAGTATTCCTGGTAAATTATATGGGAGGGTATTGATTGAGAGGGTGAAGGCATGTACAGAGCATCAGATTGGGGAAGAGCAGTGTGGTTTCAGAAGTGGTAGAGGATGTGTGGATCAGGTGTTTGCTTTGAAGAATATATGTGAGAAATACTTAGAAAAGCATATGGATTTGTATGTAGCATTTATGGATCTGGAGAAGGCATATGATAGAGTTGATAGAGATGCTCTGTGGAAGGTATTAAGAATATATGGTGTGGGAGGCAAGTTGTTAGAAGCAGTGAAAAGTTTTTATCGAGGATGTAAGGCATGTGTACGTGTAGGAAGAGAGGAAAGTGATTGGTTCTCAGTGAATGTAGGTTTGTGGCAGGGGTGTGTTATGTCTCCATGGTTGTTTAATTTGTTTATGGATGGGGTTGTTAGGGAGGTGAATGCAAGAGTTTTGGAAAGAGGGGCAAGAATGAAGTCTGTTGTGGATGAGAGAGCTTGGGAAGTGAGTCAGTTGTTGTTCGTTGATGATACAGCGCTGGTGGTTGATTCATGTGAGAAACTGCAGAAGCTGGTGACTGAGTATGGTAAAGTGTGTGAAAGAAGAAAGTTGAGAGTAAATGTGAATAAGAGCAAGGTTATTAGGTACAGTAGGGTTGAGGGTCAAGTCAATTGGGAGGTAAGTTTGAATGGAGAAAAACTGGAGGAAGTAAAGTGTTTTAGATATCTGGGAGTGGATCTGGCAGCGGATGGAACCATGGAAGCGGAAGTGAATCATAGGGTGGGGGTGAAAATCCTGGGAGCCTTGAAGAATGTGTGGAAGTCGAGAACATTATCTCGGAAAGCAAAAATGGGTATGTTTGAAGGAATAGTGGTTCCAACAATGTTGTATGGTTCCGAGGCGTGGGCTATGGATAGAGTTGTGCGCAGGAGGGTGGATGTGCTGGAAATGAGATGTTTGAGGACAGTTTGTGGTGTGAGGTGGTTTGATCGAGTAAGTAACGTAAGGGTAAGAGAGATGTGTGGAAATAGAAAGAGCGTGGTTGAGAGAGCAGAAGAGGGTGTTTTGAAATGGTTTGGGCACATGGAGAGAATAAGTGAGGAAATATTGACCAAGAGGATATATGTGTCGGAGGTGGAGAGAACGAGGAGAAGTGGGAGACCAAATTGGAGGTGGAAAGATGGAGTGAAAAAGATTTTGAGTGATCGGGGCCTGAACATGCAGGAGGGTGAAAGGCGGGCAAGGAATAGAGTGAATTGGATCGATGTGGTATACTGGGGTTGACGTGCTGTCAGTGGATTGAATCAGGGCATGTGAAGCGTCTGGGGTAAACCATGGAAAGCTGTGTGGGGTCTGGATGTGGAAAGGGAGCTGTGGTTTCGGGCATTATAGCATGACACCTAGAGTCTGAGTGTGAATGAATGAGGCCTTTGTTGTCTTTTCCTAGCGCTACCCCGCACACATGAGGGGGGAGGGGGATGGTATTCCATATGTGGCGAGGAGGCGATGGGAATGAATAAAGGCAGACAGTGTAAATTGTGTGCATGGGTATATATGTATGTGTCTGTGTGTGTATATATATGTGTACATTGAGATATATAGGTATGTATATTTGCGTGTGTGGACGTGTGTGTATATACTTGTGTATGGGGGTGGGTTTGGCCATTTCTTTCGTCTGTTTCCTTGCGCTACCTCGCAAACAAAGGAGACAGCGACAAAGCAAATAAATACATAATATTTATTTATTTTTTATTTTTTTGCTTTGTCGCCGTCTTCCGCGTTAGCGAGGTAGCGCAAGGAAACAGACGAAAGATTGGCCCAACCCACCCACATACACATGTATATACATACACGCCCATGCATGCACACATACATACCTATACATCTCAATGTACACATATATATGCACACAGACATATACATATATACACATGTACATAATTCATACTGTCTGCTTTTATTTATTCCCATTGCCACCTCGCCACACATGGAATAACAACCCCCTCCCCCTCATGTGTGCGAAGTAGCGCTGGAAAAGACATCAAAGGTTCCATTCGTTCACACTCAGTCTCTAGCTGTCATGTAATGATTCACCGAAACCACAGCTCCCTTTCCACATCCAGGCCCCACAGAACTTTCTATGGTTTACCCCAGACGCTTCACATGCCCTGGTTCAATCCATTGACAGCACGTCAACCTCAGTATACCACATCATTCCAATTTACTCCATTCCTTGCACACCTTTCACCCTCCTGCATGTTCAGGCCCCGATCCCTCAAAATCTTTTTCACTCCATCTTTCCACCTCCAATTTGGTCTCCCACTTCTCGTTCCCTCCACCTCTGACACATATATCCTCTTGGTCAATCTTACCTCACTCATTCTCTCCATGTGCCCAAACCATTTCAAAACACCCTCTTCTGCTCTCTCAACCACGCTCTTTTTATTTCCACACATCTCTCTTACCCTTACGTTACTTAATCGATCAAACCACCTCACACCACAAACTGTCCTCAAACATCTCATTTCCAGCACATCCACCCTCCTGCGCACAACTCTATCCATAGCCCATGCTTCGCAGCCATACAACATTGTTGGAACCACTATTCCTTCAAACATACCCATTTTTGCTTTTCGAGATAATGTTCTCGACTTCCACACATTCTTCAAGGCTCCCAGAATTTTCACCCCCTCCCCCACCCTTTGATTCACTTCCGCTTCCATGGTTCCATCCGCTGCCAAGTCCACTCCCAGATATCTAAAACACTTCACTTCCTCCAGTTTTTCTCCATTCAAACTTACCTCCCAATTGACTTGACCCTCTATGCTACTGTACCTAATAACCTTGCTCTTATTCACATTTACTCTCAACTTTCTTCTTTCACACACTTTACCAAACACAGTCACCAGCTTCTGCAGCTTCTCACATGAATCAGCCACCAGCGCTGTATCATCAGCGAACAACAACAGACTCACTTCCCAAGCTCTCTCATCCCCAACAGACTGCATACTTGCCCCTCTTTCCAAAACTCTTGCATTCACCTCCCTAACAACCCCATCCATAAACAAACAACCATGGAGACATCACACACCCCTGCCACAAACCTACATTCACTGAGAACCAATCACTTTCCTCTCTTCCTACACGTACACATGCCTTACATCCTCGATAAAAACTTTTCACTCCTTTTAACAACTTACCTCCCACACCATATATTCTTAATACCATCCACAGAGCATCTCTATCAACTCTATCATATGCCTTCTCTAGATCCATAAATGCTACATACAAATCCATTTGCTTTTCTAAGTATTTCTCACATACATTCTTCAAAGCAAACTCCTGATCCACACATCCTCTACCACCTCTGAAACCACACTGCTTCTCCTCAACCTCATGCTCTGTACATGCCTTCACCCTCTCAATCAATACCCTCCCATATAATTTACCAGGAATACTCAACAAACTTATACCTCAGTAATTTGAGCACTCACCTTCGTCCCCTTTGCCTTTGTACAATGGCACTATGCAAGCATTCCGCCAATCCTCAGGCACCTCCCCATGAATCATACATGCATTAAATAACCTAAATAACCTTGCCAACCAGTCAACAACACAGTCACCCCCTTTTTTCATAAATTCCACTGCAATACCATCCAAACCCACTGCCTTCCCGGCTTTCATCTTCCGCAAAACTTTTACTACCTCTTCTCTGTTTGCCCAATCATTTTTCCTCACCCTCTCACTTTGCACACCTCCTCATCCAAAACACCCTATATCTGCCACTATATCATCAAACACATTCAACAAAACTTCAAAATACTCACTGCACCTCCTTCTCACATCACCACTACTTATCACCTCCCTTTATCCCCCTTCACTGAGGTTCCCATTTGTTCCCTTGTCTTACGCACT
The DNA here is from genome assembly GCF_036320965.1 of Panulirus ornatus. Classification (NCBI taxonomy): domain Eukaryota; kingdom Metazoa; phylum Arthropoda; class Malacostraca; order Decapoda; family Palinuridae; genus Panulirus; species Panulirus ornatus. The sequence continues at coordinate 7,516,131 of NC_092276.1, forward strand.
TTATTTACCTCCTTCCAAAACATATTTTTATTCTCCCTAAAATTTAATGATACTCTCTCTCACCCCAACTCTCATTTGCCCTCTTTTTCACCACCTGCACCTTTCTCTTGACCTCCTGCCTCTTTCTTTTATACATCTCCCACTCATTTGCATTATTTCCCTGCAAAAATCGTCCAAATGCCTCTCTCTTCTCTTTCTCTAATAATCTTACTTCTTCATCCCACCACTCACTACCCTTTCTAATCTGCCCACCTCCCATGCTTCTCATGCCATAAGCATCTTTTGCGCAAGCCATCACTGCTTCCCTAAATACATCCCATTCCTCCCCCATTCCTCTTACCTCCATTGTTCTCACCTTTTTCCATCCTGTACTCAGTCTCTCCTGGTACATTCTCACACAAGTCTCCTTCCCAGGCTCACTTACTTTCACCACCCTCTTCACCCCAACATTCTCTCTTCTTTTCTGAAAACCTCTACAAATCTTCACCTTCGCCTCCACAAGATAATGATCAGACATCCCTCCCGTTGCACCTCTCAGATATATGATGATATATGTGTGAGGAAGTACCAGGAGAGATTGAGTGCAGAATGGAAAAAGGTGAGAGCAAAGGACGTAAGGGGAGTGGGGGAAGAATGGGATGTATTTAGGGAAGTAGTGATGGCTTGTACAAAAGATGCTTGTGGCATGAGAAGCGTGGGAGGTGGGCAGATTAGAAAGGCTAGTGAGTAGTGGGATGAAGAAGTAAGATTATTAGCGAAAGAGAAGAGAGAGGCATTTGGACGATTTTTTGCAGGGAAATAATGCGAATGAGTGGGAGGTGTATAAAAGAAAGAGGCAGGAGGTCAAGAGAAAGGTGGAAGAGGTGAAAAAGAGGGCAATTGAGAGTTAGGGTGAGAGAGTATCATTAAATTTTAGGGAAAATAAAAAGATGTTTTGGAAGGAGGTAAATAAAGTGCATAGGACAAAGGAACAAATGGGAACATCAGTGAAGGGGGCTAATGGGGAGGTGATAACAAGTAGTGGTGATGTGAGAATATGGAGTGAGTATTTTGAAGGTTTGTTGAATGTGTTTGATGATAAAGTGGCAGATATAGGGTGTTTTGGTTGAGGTGTTATGCAAAGTGAGAGGGTTAAGGAGAATGATTTGGTAAACAGAGAAGAGGTAGTAAAAGCTTCGCAGAAGATGAAAGCCGGCAAGGCAGCGGGTTTGGATGGTATTGCAGGGGAATATATGAAAAAAGAGGGTGACTGTCTTGTTGACTGGTTGGTAGGAAGAGAGGAAAGTGATTGGTTCTCAGTGAATGTAGGTTTGCGGCAGGGGTGTGTGATGTCTCCATGGTTGTTTAATTTGTTTATGGATGGGGTTGTTAGGGAGGTGAATGCAAGAGTTTTGGAAAGAGGGGCAAGTATGAAGTCTGTTGGGGATGAGAGAGCTTGGGAAGTGTCAGTTGTTGTTCGCTGATGATACAGCGCTGGTGGCTGATTCATGTGAGAAACTGCAGAAGCTGGTGACTGAGTTTGGTAAAGTGTGTGAAAGAAGAAAGTTAAGAGTAAATGTGAATAAGAGCAAGGTTATTAGGTACAGTAGGGTTAAGGGTCAGTTCAATTGGGAGGTGAGTTTGAATGGAGAAAAACTGGAGGAAGTAAAGTGTTTTAGATATCTGGGAGTGGATCTGGCAGCGGATGGAACCATGGAAGCGGAAGTGGATCATAGGGTGGGGGAGGGGGCGAAAATTCTGGGAGCCTTGAAGGATGTGTGGAAGTCGAGAACATTATCTCGGAAAGCAAAAATGGGTATGTTTGAAGGAATAGTGGTACCAACAATGTTGTATGGTTGTGAGGCATGGACTATGGATAGAGTTGTATGCAGGAGGATGGATGTGCTGGAAATGAGATGTTTGAGGACAATGTGTGGTGTGAGGTGGTTTGATCGAGTAAGTAACGTAAGGGTAAGAGAGATGTGTGGAAATTAAAAGAGCGTGGTTGAGAGAGCAGAAGAGTGTGTTTTGAAATGGTTTGGTCACATGGAGAGAATGAGTGAGGAAAGATTGACCAAGAGGATATATGTGTCGGAGGTGGAGGGAACGAGGAGAAGAGGGAGACCAAATTGGAGGTGGAAAGATGGAGTGAAAAAGATTTTGTGTGATCGGGGCCTGAACATGCAGGAGGGTGAAAGGAGGGCAAAGAATAGAGTGAATTGGAGCGATGTGGTATACCGGGGTTGACGTGCTGTCAGTGGATTGAATCAAGGCATGTGTATGGGGGTGGGTTGGGCCATTTCTTTCGTCTGTTTCCTTGCGCTACCTCGCAAACGCGGGAGACAGCGACAAAGCAAAAAAAAAAAAAAAAAAAAAAAATATGACTCATGGTAAGGTGCCTGAGGATTGGTTGAATGATTGCATAGTGCCATTGTACAAAGGCAAAGGGGTTAAGAGTGAGTGCTCAAATTACAGAGGCATAAGTTTGTTGAGTATTCCTGGGAAATTGTATGGGAGGGTATTGATTGAGAGGGTAAAGGCATGTACAGAGCATCAGATTGGGGAGAAGCAGTGTAGTTTCAGAAGTGGTAGAGGATGTGTGGATCAGGTGTTTGCTTTGAAGAATGTATGTGAGAAATAATTAGAAAAGCAAATGGATTTGTATGAAGCGTTTATGGATTTGGAGAAGGCATATGATAGTGTTGATAGAGTTGGTCTGTGGAAGGTATTAAGAATATATGGTGTGGGAGGCAAGTTGTTAGAAGCTGTGAAAAGTTTTTATCGAGGATGCAAGGCATGTGTACGTGTAGGAAGAGAGGAAAGTGATTGGTTCTCAGTGAATATTGGTTTGCGGCATGGATGTGCGATGTCTCCATGATTGTTTAATTTGTTTATGGATGGCGTTGTTAGGGAGGTGAATGCAAGAGTTTTGGAAAGAGGGGCAAGTATGTAGTCTGTTGTGGATGAGAGAGCTTGGGAAGTGAGTCAGTTGTTGTTCGCTGATGATACAGCGCTGGTGGATGATTCGGGTGAGAAACTGCAGAAGCTGGTGACTGATTTTGGTAAAGTGTGTGAAAGAAGAAAGCTGAGAGTAAATGTGAATAAGAGCCGGTTTATTAGGTAAAGTAGGGTTGAGGGATAAGTCAATTGGGAGGTAAGTTTGAATGGAGAAAAACTGGAGGAAGTAAAGTGTTTTAGATATCTGGGAGTGGGTCTTGCAGTGAATGGAACCATGGAAGCAGAAGTGAGTTACAGGGTGGGGGGAGGGGGCAAAAGTTCTGGGAGCGATGAAAAATGTGTGTGGAAGTCGAGAACATTATCTCGGAAAGCAAAAATGGCTATGTTTGAAGGAATTATGGTTCCAATAATGTTATATGGTTGTGAGGTGTGGGCGTTTTGGAAATGAGATGTTTAAGGACAGTATGTGGTGTGAGGTAGTTTGATCGAGTGAGTAATGAAAGGGTAAAAGAGATGTGTTGTAATAAAAAGAGTGTATTGAGAGAGAAGAAGGGGATGTTTTGAAATGGTTTTGCCTCATGGAGAGAATGAATGAGGAAAGATTGACCAAGAGGATATATGTGTCAGAGGTGGAGGGAACGAGGAGAAGTGGGAGACCAAATTGGAGGTGGAAAGATGGAGTGAAAAAGATTTTGAGTGATCGGGGCCTGAACATGCAATGCAGGAGGGTGAAAGGTGTGCAAGGAATAGAGTGAATTGGATCGATGTGGTATACCGGGGTCAATGTGCTGTCAATAGATTGAACCATGGCATGTGAAGTGTCTGGGGTAAACCATTGAAAGTTCTGTTGGGCCTGGATGTGGAAAGGGACCTGTGGTTTCGGTGCATTATACATGACAGCTAGAGACTGAGTGTGAACGAATTTGACCTTTGTTGTCTTTTCCTAGGGCTTCCTCACGCACATGCGGGGGGAGGGCATTATCATTTTAAGTGTGGCAGGGTAGCTACGGGAATGAACAAAGGCAGCAAGTATGAATTATGTACATGTGTATATATGTATATGTCTTTGTATGTATATATACGTATACGTTGAAATGTATAGGTATGTATATGTGCATGTGTGGACGTGTATGTATATACATGTGTATGTGGGTGGGTTGGGCTATTCTTTCGTCTGTTTCCTTGCGCTACCTCGCTGACGCGGGAGGCACCGACAAAATATAATAAAAAAAATATACCTGGCAACAAGTAGAATGTATGAGAAATGTCTTAGACTTGAAAGCAATTCAGGAAGGTAGCTACAGATTTGTCAAATCAAATAGAATACCTGGAAATATGTTAAAAAGGCACCAGATAGAGAAAAGATATTTGATGATATATGCCTGGCATAAACAAATTAAAATTTGTTTATGGATAGGGTTGTTAGGGAGGTGAATGCAAGAGTTTTGGAAAGAGGGGCAAGTATGAAGTCTGTTGGGGATGAGAGAGCTTGGGAAGTGAGTCAGTTGTTGTTCGCTGATGGTGCAGCGCTGGTGGCTGATTCATGTGAGAAACTGCAGAAGCTGGTGACTGAGTTTGGTGAAGTGTGTGAAAGAAGAAAGTTAAGAGTAAATGTGAATAAGAGCAAGGTAATTAGGTACGGTAGGGTTGAGGGTCAAGTCAATTGGGAGGTAAGTTTGAATGGAGAAAAACTGGAGGAAGTAAAGTGTTTTAGATATCTGGGAGTGGATCTGGCAGCGGATGGAACCATGGAAGCGGAAGTGGATCATAGGGTGGGGGAGGGGGCGAAAATCCTGGGAGCCTTGAAGAATGTGTGGAAGTCGAGAACATTATCTCGGAAAGCAAAAATGGGTATGTTTGAAGGAATAGTGGTTCCAACAATGTTGTATGGTTGCGAGGCGTGGGCTATGGATAGAGTTGTGCGCAGGAGGATGGATGTGCTGGAAATGAGATGTTTGAGGACAATGTGTGGTGTGAGGTGGTTTGATCGAGTAAGTAACGTAAGGATAAGAGAGATGTGTGGAAATAAAAAGAGCGTGGTTGAGAGAGCAGAAGAGGGTGTTTTGAAATGGTTTGGGCACATGGAGAGAATGAGTGAGGAAAGATTGACCAAGAGGATATATGTGTCGGAGGTGGAGGGAACGAGGAGAAGTGGGAGACCAAATTGGAGGTGGAAAGATGGAGTGAAAAAGATTTTGTGTGATCGGGGCCTGAACATGCAGGAGGGTGAAAGGAGGGCAAGGAATAGAGTGAATTGGATCGATGTGGTATACCGGGGTTGACGTGCTGTCAGTGGATTGAATCAGGGCATGTGAAGCGTCTGGGGTAAACCATGGAAAGCTGTGTAGGTATGTATATTTGTGTGTGTGGACGTATGTATATACATGTGTATGGGGGTGGGTTGGGCCATTTCTTTCATCTGTTTCCTTGCGCTACCTCGCAAATGCGGGAGACAGCAAAAAAAAAAAAAAAAAAAAAAATGCCTGGCAACAAATAGAGTGTATGAGAAATGTCCTAGACTTGAAAGCAACTCAGGAAGGTAGCTGCAGAATTATCAAATTGACATTAGATGAAAATGTGTAAATACTCAGTGAGAAAACTAGCATACCTATTTCCTGCTGTACTAGGAGAAGTAAGAAATTTGTATGGAATGACTACAAGAACTTTTACAAGAAGACAAGATTTGTAGTGAAGACAATGCTGGATGAACCTTGAGTAAGCAATTGCATGTGGGCAAATTTGGTGAAATATATAACATTATTAGATAAACAGGTTATGTAATGAGTATAGGAGTTACAGTTGAGGGAAATAGTATTATCCAACAAGTAGTTAGTGTGGTGAGTGCCTTGCAATATAGCTCTACCATCATGGCAAATTTTCATTATAGGTGCATACGTTTGTTTTCTTCTCTCCTCTAAAGTGGACAGTTGTGTAGCCTTCAAGCTTACATTGTGGATCATCTCCCTTAATTTAGGTGGCATCTTAGTTTTTCTTTTGTGGGCCCCTGTCATTCATATCATAATGCTTCTTTAGGCTTGGTGAAATCCATCTGAAAGCCATGCCTTAGTTGAAATACAGAGAGGATTATGAAAAGGAAAAAGAGATAAGGGAAAGTGTTTATGAATTTTGGAGGAAGTGAAAAACCTGTCTTTTGAAATGTGCCAGGTCATAGTTATTGGGAAAGACATAAGGTAGAGAGTTCCAAAGTTTCCATGTGTATGGAATGAAACAGTTATCAAAATGGCCCACACTTGATTTGCCAACAGCCATATTATGTAGTTTGTTGTGAATAGCACACCAAATATTCTTGTATTCCTATATTTGGATCCAGCTTTGATATTTGTTAGGAAGCTGTTTACTTTCATATCTCTCCAGATGTGTTTTTCTGGCAATAGGTATGATACATACAAATCCATTTGCTTTTCTAAGTATTTCTCACATACATTCTTCAAAGCAAACACCTGATCCACACATCCTCTACCACTTCTGAAACCACACTGCTCTTCCCCAATCTGATGCTCTGTACATGCCTTCACCCTCTCAATCAATACCCTCCCATATAATTTACCAGGAATACTCAACAAACTTATACCTCTGTAATTTGAGCACTCACTCTTATCCCCTTTGCCTTTGTACAATGGCACTATGCACGCATTCCGCCAATCCTCAGGCACCTCACCATGAGTCATACATACATTAAATAACCTTACCAACCAGTCAACAATACAGTCACCCCCTTTTTTAATAAATTCCGCTGCAATACCATCCAAACCTGCTGCCTTGCCGGCTTTCATCTTCCGCAAAGCTTTCACTACCTCTTCTCTGTTTACCAAATCATTTTCCCTAACCCTCTCACTTTGCACACCACCTCGACCAAAACACCCTATATCTGCCACTCTATCATCAAACACATTCAGCAAACCTTCAAAATACTCACTCCATCTCCTTCTCACATCACCACTACTTGTTATCACCTCCCCATTTGCGCCCTTCACTGAAGTTCCCATTTGCTCCCTTGTCTTATGCACTTTATTTACCTCCTTCCAGAACATCTTTTTATTCTCCCTAAAATTTAATGATACTCTCTCACCGCAACTCTCATTTGCCCTTTTTTTCACCTCTTTCACCTTTCTCTTGACCTCCTGTCTCTTTTATACATCTCCCACTCAATTGCATTTTTTCCCTGCAAAAATCGTCCAAATGCCTCTCTCTTCTCTTTCACTAATACTCTTACTTCTTCATCCCACCACTCACTACCCTTTCTAATCAACCCACCTCCCACTCTTCTCATGCCACAAGCATCTTTTGCGCAATCCATCACTGATTCCCTAAATACATCCCATTCCTCCCCCACTCCCCTTGCTTCCATTGTTCTCACCTTTTTCCATTCTGTACTCAGTCTCTCCTGGTACTTCCTCACACAGGTCTCCTTCTCAAGCTCACTTACTCTCACCACCCTCTTCACCCCAACATTCACTCTTCTTTTCTGAAAACCCATACAAATCTTCACCTTAGCCTCCACAAGATAATGATCAGACATCCCTCCAGTTGCACCTCTCAGCACATAAACATCCAAAAGTCTCTCTTTCGCACGCCTGTCAATTAACACGTAATCCAATAACGCTCTCTGGCCATCTCTCCTACTTACATAAGTATACTTATGTATATCTCGCTTTTTAAACCAGGTATTCCCAATCATCAGTCCTTTTTTAGCACATAAATCTACAAGCTCTTCACCATTTCCATTTACAACACTGAACACCCCATGTATACCAAATATTCCCTCAACTGCCACATTACTCACCTTTGCATTTATGGATCTGGAGAAGGCATATGATAGAGTTGATAGAGATGCTCTGTGGAAGGTATTAAGAATATATGGTGTGGGAGGAAAGTTGTTAGAAGCAGTGAAAAGTTTTTATCGAGGATGTAAGGCATGTGTACGTGTAGAAAGAGAGGAAAGTGATTGGTTCTCAGTGAATATAGGTTTGCGGCAGGGGTGTGTGATGTCTCCATGGTTGTTTAATTTGTTTATGGATGGGGTTGTTAGGGAGGTAAATGCAAGAGTTTTGGAAAGAGGGGCAAGTATGAAGTCTGTTGGGGATGAGAGAGCTTGGGAAGTGAGTCAGTTGTTGTTCGCTGATGATACAGCGCTGGTGGCTGATTCATGTGAGAAACTGCAGAAGCTGGTGACTGAGTTTGGTAAAGTGTGTGGAAGAAGAAAGTTAAGAGTAAATGTGAATAAGAGCAAGGTTATTAGGTACAGTAGGGTTGAGGGTCAAGTCAATTGGGAGGTGAGTTTGAATGGAGATAAACTGGAGGAAGTGAAGTGTTTTAGATATCTGGGAGTGGATCTGGCAGCGGATGGAACCATGGAAGCGGAAGTGGATCATAGGGTGGGGGAGGGGGCGAAAATTCTGGGGCCTTGAAGAATGTGTGGAAGTCGAGAACATTATCTCGGAAAGCAAAAATGGGTATGTTTGAAGGAATAGTGGTTCCAACAATGTTGTATGGTTGCGAGGCGTGGGCTATGGATAGAGTTGTGCACAGGAGGATGGATGTGCTGGAAATGAGATGTTTGAGGACATTGTGTGGTGTGAGGTGGTTTGATCGAGTGAGTAACGTAAGGGTAAGAGAGATGTGTGGAAATAAAAAGAGCGTGGTTGAGAGAGCAGAAGAGGGTGTTTTGAAGTGGTTTGGGCACATGGAGAGAATGAGTGAGGAAAGATTGACCAAGAGGATATATGTGTCGGAGGTGGAGGGAACGAGGAGAAGAGGGAGACCAAATTGGAGGTGGAAAGATGGAGTGAAAAAGATTTTGTGTGATCGGGGCCTGAACATGCAGGAGGGTGAAAGGAGGGCAAGGAATAGAGTGAATTGGAGCGATGTGGTATACCGGGGTTGACGTGCTGTCAGTGGATTGAATCAAGGCATGTGAAGCATCTGGGGTAAACCATGGAAAGCTGTGTAGGTATGTATATTTGCGTGTGTGGACGTATGTATATACATGTGTATGGGGGGGTTGGGCCATTTCTTTCGTCTGTTTCCTTGCGCTACCTCACAAACGCGGGAGACAGCGACAAAGTATAAAAGAAAAAAAAAAAAAGTATGATACAGTGTTGTCTCTTAGATCTCCTTCTTATTTATTCCTGTAGCTTATATCCTGTAAAGTGATATTCACACAGGGCCTTCTTTTGCTATTTCCTATCCTCATTGTATAGGTTACTTGTTGTCAAGAGTTGTGTGATTGAGAATACCTGTGTACCAAAAATCCTATAACTGAAAGGTGCACAACTTCAGCTTTGCCCCATAAGGAATGTCGTACCCAGCTTATCCCTCTGCTGACTATGACATCACTGAGATGTCATGAAATATTGCCATGGTCACGTGGAAATCCGTGGTAAACAGTGTGTTGTCAGCTAGACTGTAAGGCCGTTGTGTTGTTTAATACACTTTCGTCTGCTAGTGTATGAAATGTTCCAGTAGTTTGATTGACCATAAAATGCTTAGCTATTGATGATTATCTTTAACACTGTATATTCGCCATTTGGTTATTCCTATGCTTGCATATGACAGTGATCTGGGAAGAAGTGAAAAAAATCATTTCCATTTTTATTTACAAACTGTACAGGGTTTGAAGGAAAAAACTACAAATGTACAACCTTCTTATATTTCTTGTCCCATGAATGAGGTTGGTCCCTAAGTTTTATTGTTTCATTCATTATCTTGATAGTTCCATAAATTCTAATTTTTCTGTAGTTTTCGACAATTAGGTCAAGGATATTGTGGCATTCTGGAAAAACTACTTGAGACATATTTGTTTTATAATGATTCTTTAGTCTCTCCATTACTTTCAGCATGTAGGAGACTTGCAAAAGTCTGTTCAAATTTTCCTTCCATAAAAAGTACAGAATGGAAAAAGGTGAGAACAATGGAAGTAAGGGGAGTGGGGGAGGAATGGGATGTATTTAGGGAATCAGTGATGGATTGCGCAAAAGATGCTTGTGGCATGAGAAGAGTGGGAGGTGGGCTGTTTAGAAAGGGTAGTGAGTGGTGGGATGAAGAAGTAAGAGTATTAGTGAAAGAGAAGAGAGAGGCATTTGGACGATTTTTGCAGGGAAAAAATGCAATTGAGTGGGAGAAGTATAAAAGAAAGAGACAGGAGGTCAAGAGAAAGGTGCAAGAGGTGAAAAAAAGGGCAAACGAGAGTTGGGGTGAGAGACTATCAGTAAATTTTAGGGAGAATAAAAAGATGTTCTGGAAGGAGGTAAATAGGGTGCGTAAGACAAGGGAGCAAATGGGAACTTCAGTGAAGGGCGTAAATGGGGAGGTGATAACAAGTAGTGGTGATGTGAGAAGGAGATGGAATGAGTATTTTGAAGGTTTGTTGAATGTGTCTGATGACAGAGTGGCAGATATAGGGTGTTTGGGTCGAGGTGGTGTGCAAAGTGAGAGGGTTAGGGAAAATGATTTGGTAAACAGAGAAGAGGTAGTAAAAGCTTTGCGGAAGATGAAAGCCGGCAAGGCAGCAGGTTTGGATGGTATTGCAGTGGAATTTATTAAAAAAGGGGGTGACTGTATTGTTGACTGGTTGGTAAGGTTATTTAATGTATGTATGACTCATGGTGAGGTGCCTGAGGATTGGCGGAATGCGTGCATAGTGCCATTGTACAAAGGCAAAGGGGATAAGAGTGAGTGCTCAAATTACAGAGGTATAAGTTTGTTGAGTATTCCTGGTAAATTATATGGGAGGGTATTGATTGAGAGGGTGAAGGCATGTACAGAGCATCAGATTGGGGAAGAGCAGTGTGGTTTCAGAAGTGGTAGAGGATGTGTGGATCAGGTGTTTGCTTTGAAGAATGTATGTGAGAAATACTTAGAAAAGCAAATGGATTTGTATGTGGCATTTATGGATCTGGAGAAGGCATATGATAGAGTTGATAGAGATGCTCTGTGGAAGGTATTAAGAATATATGGTGTGGGAGGAAAGTTGTTAGAAGCAGTGAAAAGTTTTTATCGAGGATGTAAGGCATGTGTACGTGTAGAAAGAGAGGAAAGTGATTGGTTCTCAGTGAATATAGGTTTGCGGCAGGGGTGTGTGATGTCTCCATGGTTGTTTAATTTGTTTATGGATGGGGTTGTTAGGGAGGTAAATGCAAGAGTTTTGGAAAGAGGGGCAAGTATGAAGTCTGTTGGGGATGAGAGAGCTTGGGAAGTGAGTCAGTTGTTGTTCGCTGATGATACAGCGCTGGTGGCTGATTCATGTGAGAAACTGCAGAAGCTGGTGACTGAGTTTGGTAAAGTGTGTGGAAGAAGAAAGTTAAGAGTAAATGTGAATAAGAGCAAGGTTATTAGGTACAGTAGGGTTGAGGGTCAAGTCAATTGGGAGGTGAGTTTGAATGGAGATAAACTGGAGGAAGTGAAGTGTTTTAGATATCTGGGAGTGGATCTGGCAGCGGATGGAACCATGGAAGCGGAAGTGGATCATAGGGTGGGGGAGGGGGCGAAAATTCTGGGGCCTTGAAGAATGTGTGGAAGTCGAGAACATTATCTCGGAAAGCAAAAATGGGTATGTTTGAAGGAATAGTGGTTCCAACAATGTTGTATGGTTGCGAGGCGTGGGCTATGGATAGAGTTGTGCACAGGAGGATGGATGTGCTGGAAATGAGATGTTTGAGGACATTGTGTGGTGTGAGGTGGTTTGATCGAGTGAGTAACGTAAGGGTAAGAGAGATGTGTGGAAATAAAAAGAGCGTGGTTGAGAGAGCAGAAGAGGGTGTTTTGAAGTGGTTTGGGCACATGGAGAGAATGAGTGAGGAAAGATTGACCAAGAGGATATATGTGTCGGAGGTGGAGGGAACGAGGAGAAGAGGGAGACCAAATTGGAGGTGGAAAGATGGAGTGAAAAAGATTTTGTGTGATCGGGGCCTGAACATGCAGGAGGGTGAAAGGAGGGCAAGGAATAGAGTGAATTGGAGCGATGTGGTATACCGGGGTTGACGTGCTGTCAGTGGATTGAATCAAGGCATGTGAAGCATCTGGGGTAAACCATGGAAAGCTGTGTAGGTATGTATATTTGCGTGTGTGGACGTATGTATATACATGTGTATGGGGGGGTTGGGCCATTTCTTTCGTCTGTTTCCTTGCGCTACCTCACAAACGCGGGAGACAGCGACAAAGTATAAAAGAAAAAAAAAAAAAGTATGATACAGTGTTGTCTCTTAGATCTCCTTCTTATTTATTCCTGTAGCTTATATCCTGTAAAGTGATATTCACACAGGGCCTTCTTTTGCTATTTCCTATCCTCATTGTATAGGTTACTTGTTGTCAAGAGTTGTGTGATTGAGAATACCTGTGTACCAAAAATCCTATAACTGAAAGGTGCACAACTTCAGCTTTGCCCCATAAGGAATGTCGTACCCAGCTTATCCCTCTGCTGACTATGACATCACTGAGATGTCATGAAATATTGCCATGGTCACGTGGAAATCCGTGGTAAACAGTGTGTTGTCAGCTAGACTGTAAGGCCGTTGTGTTGTTTAATACACTTTCGTCTGCTAGTGTATGAAATGTTCCAGTAGTTTGATTGACCATAAAATGCTTAGCTATTGATGATTATCTTTAACACTGTATATTCGCCATTTGGTTATTCCTATGCTTGCATATGACAGTGATCTGGGAAGAAGTGAAAAAAATCATTTCCATTTTTATTTACAAACTGTACAGGGTTTGAAGGAAAAAACTACAAATGTACAACCTTCTTATATTTCTTGTCCCATGAATGAGGTTGGTCCCTAAGTTTTATTGTTTCATTCATTATCTTGATAGTTCCATAAATTCTAATTTTTCTGTAGTTTTCGACAATTAGGTCAAGGATATTGTGGCATTCTGGAAAAACTACTTGAGACATATTTGTTTTATAATGATTCTTTAGTCTCTCCATTACTTTCAGCATGTAGGAGACTTGCAAAAGTCTGTTCAAATTTTCCTTCCATAAAAAGTACAGAATGGAAAAAGGTGAGAACAATGGAAGTAAGGGGAGTGGGGGAGGAATGGGATGTATTTAGGGAATCAGTGATGGATTGCGCAAAAGATGCTTGTGGCATGAGAAGAGTGGGAGGTGGGCTGTTTAGAAAGGGTAGTGAGTGGTGGGATGAAGAAGTAAGAGTATTAGTGAAAGAGAAGAGAGAGGCATTTGGACGATTTTTGCAGGGAAAAAATGCAATTGAGTGGGAGAAGTATAAAAGAAAGAGACAGGAGGTCAAGAGAAAGGTGCAAGAGGTGAAAAAAAGGGCAAACGAGAGTTGGGGTGAGAGACTATCAGTAAATTTTAGGGAGAATAAAAAGATGTTCTGGAAGGAGGTAAATAGGGTGCGTAAGACAAGGGAGCAAATGGGAACTTCAGTGAAGGGCGTAAATGGGGAGGTGATAACAAGTAGTGGTGATGTGAGAAGGAGATGGAATGAGTATTTTGAAGGTTTGTTGAATGTGTCTGATGACAGAGTGGCAGATATAGGGTGTTTGGGTCGAGGTGGTGTGCAAAGTGAGAGGGTTAGGGAAAATGATTTGGTAAACAGAGAAGAGGTAGTAAAAGCTTTGCGGAAGATGAAAGCCGGCAAGGCAGCAGGTTTGGATGGTATTGCAGTGGAATTTATTAAAAAAGGGGGTGACTGTATTGTTGACTGGTTGGTAAGGTTATTTAATGTATGTATGACTCATGGTGAGGTGCCTGAGGATTGGCGGAATGCGTGCATAGTGCCATTGTACAAAGGCAAAGGGGATAAGAGTGAGTGCTCAAATTACAGAGGTATAAGTTTGTTGAGTATTCCTGGTAAATTATATGGGAGGGTATTGATTGAGAGGGTGAAGGCATGTACAGAGCATCAGATTGGGGAAGAGCAGTGTGGTTTCAGAAGTGGTAGAGGATGTGTGGATCAGGTGTTTGCTTTGAAGAATGTATGTGAGAAATACTTAGAAAAGCAAATGGATTTGTATGTGGCATTTATGGATCTGGAGAAGGCATATGATAGAGTTGATAGAGATGCTCTGTGGAAGGTATTAAGAATATATGGTGTGGGAGGCAAGTTGTTAGAAGCAGTGAAAAGTTTTTATCGAGGATGTAAGGCATGTGTACGTGTAGGAAGAGAGGAAAGTGATTGGTTCTCAGTGAATGTAGGTTTGCGGCAGGGGTGTGTGATGTCTCCATGGTTGTTTAATTTGTTTATGGATGGGGTTGTTAGGGAGGTAAATGCAAGAGTCTTGGAAAGAGGGGCAAGTATGAAGTCTGTTGGGGATGAGAGAGCTTGGGAAGTGAGTCAGTTGTTGTTCGCTGATGATACAGCGCTGGTGGCGGATTCATGTGTGAAACTGCAGAAGCTGGTGACGGAGTTTGGTAAGGTGTGTGGAAGAAGAAAGTTAAGAGTAAATGTGAATAAGAGCAAGGTTATTAGGTACAGTAGGGTTGAGGGTCAAGTCAATTGGGAGGTGAGTTTGAATGGAGAAAAACTGGAGGAAGTGAAGTGTTTTAGATATCTGGGAGTGGATCTGTCAGCGGATGGAACCATGGAAGCGGAAGTGGATCATAGGGTGGGGGAGGGGGCGAAAATTTTGGGAGCCTTGAAAAATGTGTGGAAGTCGAGAACGTTATCCCGGAAAGCAAAAATGGGTATGTTTGAAGGAATAGTGGCTCCAACAATGTTGTATGGTTGCGAGGCGTGGGCTATGGATAGAGTTGTGCGCAGGAGGATGGATGTGCTGGAAATGAGATGTTTGAGGACAATGTGTGGTGTGAGGTGGTTTGATCGAGTAAGTAACGTAAGGGTAAGAGAGATGTGTGGAAATAAAAAGAGCGTGGTTGAGAGAGCAGAAGAGGGTGTTTTGAAATGGTTTGGGCACATGGAGAGAATGAGTGAGGAAAGATTGACCAAGAGGATATATGTGTCGGAGGTGGAGGGAACGAGGAGAAGAGGGAGACCAAATTGGAGGTGGAAAGATGGAGTGAAAAGGATTTTGTGTGATCGGGGCCTGAACATGCAGGAGGGTGAAAGGAGGGCAAGGAATAGAGTGAATTGGAGCGATGTGGTATACAGGGGTTGACGTGCTGTCAGTGGATTGAATCAAGGCATGTGAAGCGTCCGGGGTAAACCATGGAAAGCTGTGTAGGTATGTATATTTGCGTGTGTGGACGTGTGTATGTACATGTGTATGGGGGGGGTTGGGCCATTTCTTTCGTCTGTTTCCTTGCGCTACCTCGCAAATGCGGGAGACAGCGACGAGGTATAAAAAAAAAAAAAAAAAGTATGGCAATAAAAACACTACCTGATGGTGCATATAAACTTCCTAACCATTCTGAATTTTCATATGCTTTGAAATATGTCATCAGTTTATTATATGAAACCACAGATGAATTAATTACAGAATTATGGCAATTTTCGCAGCTTTCTTTTTAACTTTTCTGACATTGAACCCTCTAATATAATTGAGAATGTTCTCCTTAACAACAACAACTGATTCAGTTATATCCTCAGGCTTATCTTGTTCATCAAAGCTATCTACTGGACTTGCTTCAGTAGTACCTTTTACTCATTCATTGGAAAATAAATAAAATGAAGGCTTAGGTAAAAAATGAATAAAATTAAGGCTTAGGTTGAAAATAAATAAGATGAAGGCTTAGGTCGAAAAAAGTAAAATGAAGGCTTAGGTCTATATGTTTGCTTGCTCGGCAAAAAGAAACACCACAAACATTGCCACCTTGTATTTGTAGAAGGCTCCGTGACAACTGTGTGTCATTTACTTGTCTTCAAAATGTCAAAGCACAACCCTGATCTCGATCTTATGCATTTTGTTAAAAGATATACTCTTGGGGAGCATACATCATTCCAGTAACATTAGATACATTTCAAAATATGATGAACATTAGCTGAGAGGTACACTTTTTTGAAGTTAGTTATCCCAGTGAGTAGAATAACGACGGTTTCAGATATGTAACAAAAAGAAAGCCTGTGATTGGTCAGGCATCCTTTTAACTTCATAGACGATTATTACAACCACCAGAGTGCACTAGTGAGGCCAGCAGGCGTGTTGAATTTCAAGGACTTAAACATCTTTCAATTATACTATCTTTGCTATGTACAAATGAGTACGTACTGTGAACTTTTGCCCTGGGGGTAGGTTTATCATGTTATGTTCATCATTTGTCATATAGATGAATGACATCTCTCGCCTGCCTTGCCATGTCTTCTCACTTTTTTTGCTTTTTGCAAGATGGTTTTTTCAGCAGCTATTTCTCTGCAATAATTGTCTGTTCTAGGATCATATAGTATTGTCTTCAGCCAAAAATCTGATATAATCTTTTGAATGTTCTTTAGTAATGCAATTTAGATTTCTTAGATCTCATGTTATTGAAATAGTTAATCATTCCAACTTCCTTAATGGGCATTCATGTATCTTTGTCTTATGCGATGTTGGTATATTTTTATAGGAATTATTCTTGACTTAAATGATTCTGTGTTATCCATGTGTGTTTGTTTTCATGTTCAGAACATTCTGTGATATCCATGTGTGTTTGTTTTCATGTTCAGGACATTGTTTTTATTCCCTCTATTTGTTGCTAGACATACAATATCATATACCGTCTGATGTTTGAGGCTGTAAAGCTCAAGCAATTTTACTCGTTAATGGTTATTCATACATTCTGTTCTTTGTATCTTACTAGTGAAATGTTTCTGTATTCTCTCTAGCTTGTTTAATTCTGCCTGTTTTACTGGTGACTGTACAACATAGCTTTATTCAAATTTACTTCTTATTTATTTATTTACTTATTTTGCTTTGTCGCTGTCTCCCTCGTTAGCAAGGTAGCGCAAGGAAACAGACGAAAGAATGGCCCAACCCACCCACATACTCATCTATATACATACACGTCCACACATGCAAATATACATACCTATACATCTCAATGTATACATATATATACACACACAGACATATACATATATACACATGTACATAATTCATACTGTCTGCCTTTATTTATTCCCATCGCCACCTCGCCACACATGGAAGGCAGCGCCAGGAAAAGACAACAAAGGCCCCATTCGTTCACACTCAGTCTCTAGTTGTCATGTAATAATGCACCGAAACCACAGCTCCCTTACCACATCCAGGCCCCACAGAACTTTCCATGGTTTACCCCAGACGCTTCACATGCCCTGGTTCAATCCATTGACAGCACGTCGACCCCGGTATACCACATCGTTCCAATTCACTCTATTCCTTGCCCGCCTTTCACCCTCCTGCATGTTCAGGCCCCGATCACTCAAAATCTTTTTCACTCCATCTTTCCACCTCCAAATTGGTCTCCCACTTCTCCTCGTACCCTCCACCTCCGACACATATATCCTCTTGGTCAATCTTTCCTCACTCATTCTCTCCATGTGACCAAACCATTTCAAAACACCCTCTTCTGCTCTCTCAACCACGCTCTTTTTATTTCCACACATCTCTCTTACCCTTACATTACTTACTCGATCAAACCACCTCACACCACATATTATCCTCAAACATCTCATTTCCAGCACATCCACCCTCCTCCGCACAACTCTATCCATAGCCCATGCCTCGCAACCATACAACATTGTTGGAGCCACTATTCCTTCAAACATAGCCATTTTTGCTTTCCGAGATATTGTTCTCAACTTCCACACATTCTTCAAGGCTCCCAGAATTTTCGCCCCCTCCCCCACCCTATGATTCACTTCCACTTCCATGGTTCCATCCGCTGCCAAATCCACTCCCAGATATCTAAAACGCTTCACTTCCTCCAGTTTTTCTCCATTCAAACTTTCCTCCCAGTTGACTTGACCCTCACCCCTACTGTACCTAATAACCTTGCTCTTATTCACATTTACTCTCAACTTTCTTCTTTCACACACTTTACCAAACTCAGTCACCAGCTTCTGCAGTTTCTCACATGAATCAGCCACCAGCGCTGTGTCATCAGCAAACAACAACTGATTCACTTCCCAAGCTCTCTCATCCACAACAGACTGCATACTTGCCCCTCTTTCCAAAACTCTTGCATTCACCTCCCTAACAACCCAATCCATAAACAAATTAAACAACCATGGAGACATCACACACCCCTGCCGCAAACCTACATTCACTGAGAACCAATCACTTTCCTCTCTTCCTACACGTACACATGTCTTACATCCTTGATAAAAACTTTTCACTGCTTCTAATAACTTGCCTCCCACACCATATATTCTTAGTACCTTCCACAGAGCATCTCTATCAACTCTATCATGTGCCTTCTCCAGATCCATAAATGCTACATACAAATCCATTTGCTTTTCTAAGTATTTCTCGCATACATTCTTCAAAGCAAACACCTGATCCACACATCCTCTACCACATCTGAAACCACACTGCTCTTCCCCAATCTGATGCTCTGTACATGCTTTCACCTTCTTAATCAATACCCTCCCATATAATTTACCAGGAATACTCAACAAACTTATACCTCTTTAATTTGAGTACACACTCTTATCCCCTTTGCCAAGTACAATGGCACTATGCAAGCCTTATATATACATTAAATATTTTCATCAATGAATGTTTATCTCTTGTTGCCAATGTTTTCAATGTCATTCCACTCATTATTTGGCTTGAAAGCATGATCTTTTCAATATGTTCCCTGAATTCAGGTTTTTCAATAATTACTCTCAAATCTCTGATGTTTGTGGTTCATTGAGCTCCAGCAACCCGTGAGTACATGAAACAGAAAAAAAAAGATGAGTGACCTGGGCCAGAAATGGGACCATAATGGCCATTACTGATCTGGATCACTACACCGTTATCTTTAACCCTCCCAGTATAAGTCAGTATTACCTCCATGGTCAGTTACTAACTGCAGGCAAGTACCTGCTCTTAAATCTGTACACACAATGTATCTGTTCACTGCCAAGACAGGTATGTATTGTGCTGTTCCAGTTGTGCTCTCTCAAGGTTTATAGTTTATTACACACATCTAGTGAGCTGCATCTTTCTCCATAAAGGATACTTTTCTACATCACATGAATTTTGATATCAGTAAGTGCAAAGCTTTACATATCAGTAGTAGAAATAAAAAGATGAGCTAGAGTATGAATTCCTTTTGAACTACAAAAGGTAAATGAGGAAATAGGCTTGGATGTAATATTATTTAAGGTCTAAAGCTATGTAAACAGTGCACAGAAAAATCTAAATGGGTGAACTAAATTCTTGGATCTGTAGATAGGGCTGTCAAAGTTAAGCCCCGGGAAATTATCTTAACTCTTTATAAGTCTCTTTTGTTCCCAATCTGAATATTGTGTTCAGTTTTTGTCAATCTACTTCAGGAAAGACAGACAGAATGGAAAGAATGCAGAGGCAAGCTACCATGATGATTTCTGGACTGAGAAACAAATTGATTAATCCAGTGAAAACCAAAAATGACTTTTTTTTTTTTTTTTTTTTTCAAACTATTCGCCATTTCCTGCATTAGCGAGGTAGCGTTAAGAACAGAGGACTGGGCCTTTGAGGGAATACCCTCACCTGGCCCAATTCTCTGTTCCTTCTTTTGGAAAATTAAAAAAAAAACCGAGAGGGAAGGATTTCCAGCCCCCCGCTCCCTCCCCTTTTAGTCGCCTTCTACGACAAGGTACATAAGTGTTGGTTCATATGATTTCACATGTAGTCATGATTACAAACTCATGAGCAAATGTTTTACTTTGAATGAGGCAAAGTACTTTTTCTTCATTGGGATTACTAATTTGGAATGATTTACCAATTAGAATAGTTGAAAGTAGTATCATAGATATGTTTAAGAATAGATTTGATAGATATGTTGCTTCAAATCCATGAATGACATGATTTGCACCTCCATAACTACATGAAAGGTTTATATTATTTCTCTATTTTAGATATGTATATATTTCTACTCTTACTGCACTTATCTATGCGTTTCATATCTCTTCCTTTGTCACAAACAGCCTTGAAGGGACCCAGTGTTTTGTTGCTGTTTGAACTCCTTTGTATTCCTTTGTATATGGTAGATACATTGATACACTTCTTTCGTAAATGATTCCACCAACATCATTCGAAGTATTGCACAGTCATATAGAGCTTCACCCCATATATCAATAGCATATGCCTGTGTAATAGATTTTTACTTTTTTTTCGTGGGTAATGTCTTATTTTCTAATTGATATGTCTTGAAAGTATAGAAAATGGCTATTATTCCCTTGAAACTATGATTTTGTGATTAAGACAGTGATATTTTGAAATTTACCTATTTTTCAGAAAGTTCCAGATAGATTCACTACTGAGTAGCTGATGTATAACTTTCTAGAAGTTCCCAGTAATACAAATAGTAGTCAGAGGGGAAGGAAGATGTAGATCCACATTACAATTTCAGAGTTGTAGCTGAGGAGAGAAACCCATACCACCCCAGTCAAAAAGACATCAGTGACCTGATCATATATCTTGGTCTCACAAAGTCCAATGCCAGGCTTTTGATGTCTAGGCTCAAGCAGTGGAAATTGTTGGATGAAAGTGTGCAAATCACAGATCAGAGAAAGCATCACGTAGGTTTTCCCAGCTTCTTCACCTTTCAAGATGGGCTTTGCTTGTGCCACAGTGTAACCAGTCTGCTCGAGGCATCGGAATCGCCTTTAACCCGAACAAGTGGTGCCTCTTTATTGACAGCTCATCCAGGAGTCTCAAAGCCTTGCTGCTCCATAATGGGAACAAGTACCCATCTCTTCCTGTAGCTCACTTGCTGTACTTCTGAGAGGAAAACAACAGTGTCAAGACCTTGCTAGATGCTTTGAAGCATGACAAGTACATTTAGGAGATCATCAAAGACTTTATAATGATGCCATTCCTGTTGAGTCTCCAAGACGGTTTTACCAAGTTTCCCTGCTATCTTTGCCTTTGGGACAACAGGGACACCACAGCATACTACCTACCACAGGTGGGACTGGCCACAGCAGACTGAATTCTTTGTGGGGATGAACAATGTCAAGGGGGAGCCCCTAGTGGAACCTCGGAAGGCGTTGGTGCTACCATTACACATAGAATTAGGCCTTGTGAAACAATTTGTCACTGCTGTAGATAAGGAGTCTGCAGCCTTGAGGAGAAGTACCTTCAAGACTTCTTCCCTAAGCTGTCTGAGGCAAAGTCAAAGCAGGTGTCTTTGTCAGACCACAGATAAAAAAGATCCTGGAGTGCAAGGAATTCCCCAAGAAGCTCACTAGGAAGGAGAAAGCAGCTTGGTACAGCTTTGTCACATTGGTTCAGGGCTTCCAGAGAAATTACAAGGCCGAAAACTATGTGGAGCCGGTCGAGACCATTTTGAAGGACTTAGGCAGAATGGGCTGCAGGATGTCCCAGAGTCCATATCCTTGGTGCTCATCTTGATAAACTCAAGGAGAACATGGAAGCATATTAGGATGAGCAAGGCTAGTGCTTCCACCTGGATATACTTGGCCTTGAACGCCACTATCAAGGAGCATGTAATGAGAACGTGATGGGAGATTATATTCGGGGTCTGATTCGTGAAAGTGATTTAGAGTACAATCATATATCTCAAAAAACTACTCACTTTAAATCTTTTGTGATCACTTTTGTTTAGAATTAGTGTAAATACATATTAATTTTGATTCATATGTTGTTTTGCTGACTTTATGTGATTAAAGATGTGCAAATTTTCCCATTGTCCAATTGGAAATAGGTAAATTTCAGAATATCATTGTCCTGGTCACAAAAGCAAAATTTGTTAGGAATAATAGCCTTTTTGTCTACTTTTTATGCATAAGTGTATAGGAAATGACACTTACTACCCAGGAACAAAAATTTTGTTACACAGTGAATGACTTATGTAACTATTATTGTAAAATGATTTCACCCCACATGGCTCATAATATGTTCAAAATGAAATTTGCTACCATTTGTCAATAAATCATAGCATATAACCACATTTACAGATTTAGCAAACCTCCTTTTGTTTGTTTCTCTGCACACTTTTGGAAAAGATCCCACACCAGTGTTTAGAGGCATTTATCAAAGAATCATTTGATGTGACTTTTCAACATAAATAGGATGTCAGATTCTGTGATTGATCTGGTATTTCACATGAAGAGCTTCGCATATTGTAGAATTTTGATGATGTTACTTTGAGGATTTTATATGAAATGCATGTAGCTAATTGATAAGTATATCTTTTTTGGACAGGTTCATTGAATGATGTTGGAATTATCCATCCCATTCCATATTTCAAGACTGAACCAATATCAGGGATAGTTACCACTTATCCCAAAAGGTGTGTTACCGTTTACCCAGATGGTTCTGTGACAGTTAGAAGCCTGAAGAAGAATAGAGAGAGAATTCCTGAAGAGGAGAGGGAGAAAGGGAAGGTATGGCTATTGATGTATGAAAAATATTCATATTTTAAATTTTAACTGACTTTTTCACAAAGGTTAAGGCTACACATCTTAAGCAGTTAGAGGGAAGTGGAATTTGACACTGTGCCCAATTTGTGTCAAGCAGACCACAGTAGTAGGCATGTAAGCAAGGTAAACTTTATGTTGGTTGCAGTTAAAATGGCTAAGATGCATTGACAGTGATTTATTCAGAAAAATATTTTCAACTTTTTTAATGCAAATTTCAGCTGTTATCCCCAGTTTGGGCATTTCATTTGACAATGACTACAATAATGTGTTTGTAACTGTATGTATGGATCATGGTGAGGTGCCTTAGGATTGGCAGAATGCATGAATAGTGCATGCCTTTCACTTTCCTGCATGTTCAGGCCCTGATCACTCAAAAGATTTTTCACACCCTCCTTCCATCTCAAATTTGGTCTCACCACTTTCCTTGTTCCCTCTCCTTCTAACACATATATCCTCTTTGTCAACCTTTCATCACTAATTATCTCCATATGTTATTTATTTATTTATTTATTTTGCTTTGTCGCTGTCTCCCGCGTTAGTGAGGTAGCGCAAGGAAACAGACGAAAGAATGGCCCAACACATTCACATGCATATACACACATGTCCACACACTCAAAATACACATACCTATACATCTCAACGTATACATATATATACACACACAGACATATACATATATACACATGTTCCTATGAGTCCACGGGGAAAATGAAAGACGAAAAGTTCCCAAGTGCACTTTCGTGTAATAATCACATCATCAGGGGAGACACAAAAGAGAAATATAACAGTCAGTTGATATACATTGAAGAGACAAAGCTAGGACGCCATTTGGTAAACGTGATTGTCCAAAACATACAATGAGCGTTCATAAACTTATCATTTTACAAATCTTATCAACAATAAAATTATCTAATTTGTACAGACCATCACTAATATTAAGATTATAATTCTTTGTGTATTTAATAATAGAAGATTCAATGATATTTCTCTTGGTAATAGAGTTAGAGTTAACAACTCAGATGGCGTTACTCCAGTCAATACAATGATCATAGTTTTTAACATGATTAAACAAGGCATTTGATTCTTGTCCCGTTCTTATACTATATTTATGTTGCTTAAGTCTAACAGAAAGATCCTTACCAGTCTGACCAACATAAAATTTATCTCAGTTTCCACAAGGAACTTTATAGATGCAACCAAGAGAATTTTCTGGTGAATTCCTGATTAAGATATTCTTTATAGTATCATTGTTGCTAAAGGCAACATTTACATTAAAGGATTTAAGCAACATGGAAAGCAAAGTGAAATTATTATTAAAAGGGAGAACTAAAAGATTCTTGGTGTCAGTGGGAGGTTTGGGCTCAACTCTATCAAATGATTGCTTTGCTAACTAAAGGGATTTATCAATGAAAGATCTAGGGTACTTTAACTTAGATCCAATAGAATATATCTTCTCAAACTCATCATCAATAAACTCTGGACTGAAAATACATAATGCCCTTAGGAACATAGATCGAAATGATGATAATTTAACTCTGTCATGTTGAGATGAGTAATAATGGATATATGAGCATACATTGGTGGGTTTTCTGTATATGCTAAACTTAAACTTGTTTCCTTGTCTATGGATCATGCAATCTAAAAATGGTAACATACCATTATTTTCATTTTCTACAGTAAATTTGATGGAAGGTACTAAATTGTTAAGTAAGGGGAGAAATGTTTATAAATTTTCATTTGTTGGCCAAACACAAAGAACATCATCTACATACCTAAACCAAATTGCATTAGAAGATAAGATATCCTTTAGTAATTTTGTTTCAAAAAATTCCATATAAAGATTACTTAGTACAGGTGAAAGAGGGTTACCCATTGCCATACCAGATTTTTGAGCATAATAATCTCCATTAAATTGAAATACACAGTCTTTTATACACAATTTTATCGGTTCAGTGAAGTTAGACTTTGAAACAGGTAAATAAATATCATCCAACACATCAAATAAATATTCTAAAAGGTCATCAACTGGAACTTTAGTGAAAAGTGAGGAAACATCAAAGCTAACTAGTTTGAAATCAAAGTTAATATTGATATTGTTTAGCTTGTTGACTAAATCTACATTGTTCATGATATTAGAATTTGATACCTTACCCATTATATGCCATATATGTATGGACTTATCAAAACACATAAACAAAATTTTCCAGCAAGACCTGTAGTGAGTTCAGTAGGCTCCATCACATATAAATTATCAAAATGGTTAGTTTCCTTATTAAGCCCTTTAGTGGGTGTTAATGTGCTGAGAGGTGCAAATGGAGGGATGTCTGATCATTATCTTGTGGAGGCGAAGGTGAATATTTGTGGGGGTTTTCAGAAAAGAAGAGAGAATGTTGGGGTGAAGAGAGTGGTGAAAGTAAGTGAGCTTGGGAAGGAGGCTTGTGTGAGGAAGTACCAGGAGAGACTGAGCACAGAATGGAAAAAAGTGAGAACAAAGGAGGTAAGGGGAGTGTGGGAGGAATGGGATGTATTTAGGGAATGAGTGATGGATTGCGCAAAAGATGCTTGTGGCATGAGAAGAGTGGGAGGTGGGTTGATTAGAAAAGGTAGTGAGTGGTGGGATGAAGAAGTAAGATTATTAGTGAAAGAGAAGAGAGAGGCATTTGGACAATTTTTGCAGGGAAAAAATGCAAAGAGTGGGAGATGTATAAAAGAAAGAGACAGGAGGTCAAGAGAAAGGTGCAAGAGGTGAAAAAGAGGGCAAATGAGAGTTGGGGTGAGAGAGTATCATTAAATTTTAGGGAGAATAAAAAGATGTTTTGGAAGGAGGTAAATAAAGTGCATAAGACAAGTGAGCAAATGGGAACTTCAGTGAAGGGGGCTAATGGGGAGGTGATAACAAGTAGTGGTGATGTGAGAAGGAGATGGAGTGAGTATTTTGAAGGTTTGTTGAATGTGTTTGATGATAGAGTGGGAGATATAGGGTGTTTTGGTCGAGGTGGTGTGCAAAGTGAGAGGGTTAGGGAAAATGATTTTGTAAACAGAGAAGAGGTAGTGAAAGCTTTGCGGAAGATGAAAGCCGGCAAGGCAGCAGGTTTGGATGGTATTGCAGTGGAATTTATTAAAAAAGGGGGTGACTGTATTGTTGACTGGTTGGTAAGGTTATTTAATGTATGTATGACTCATGGTGAGGTGCCTGAGGATTGGCGGAATGCGTGCATAGTGCCATTGTACAAAGGCAAAGGGGATAAGAGTGAATGCTCAAATTACAGAGGTATAAGTTTGTTGAGTATTTCTGGTATATTATATGGGAGGGTATTGATTGAGAGGGTGAAGGCATGTACAGAGCATCAGATTGGGGAAGAGCAGTGTGGTTTCAGAAGTGGTAGAGGATGTGTGGATCAGGTGTTTGCTTTGAAGAATGTATGTGAGAAATACTTAGAAAAGCAAATGGATTTGTATGTAGCATTTATGGATCTGGAGAAGGCATATGATAGAGTTGATAGAGATGCTCTGTGGAAGGTATTAAGAATATATGGTGTGGGAGGAAAGTTGTTAGAAGCAGTGAAAAGTTTTTATCGAGGATGTAAGGCATGTGTACGTGTAGGAAGAGAGGAAAGTGATTGGTTCTCAGTGAATGTAGGTTTGCGGCAGGGGTGTGTGATGTCTCCATGGTCGTTTAATTTGTTTATGGATGGGGTTGTTAGGGAGGTAAATGCAAGAGTTTTGGAAAGAGGGGCAAGTATGAAGTCAGTTGGGGATGAGAGAGCTTGGGAAGTGAGTCAGTTGTTGTTCGCTGATGATACAGCGCTGGTGGCTGATTCATGTGAGAAACTGCAGAAGCTGGTGACTGAGTTTGGTAAAGTGTGTGGAAGAAGAAAGTTAAGAGTAAATGTGAATAAGAGCAAGGTTATTAGGTACAGTAGGGTTGAGGGTCAAGTCAATTGGGAGGTGAGTTTGAATGGAGAAAAACTGGAGGAAGTGAAGTGTTTTAGATATCTGGGAGTGGATCTGGCAGCGGATGGAACCATGGAAGCGGAAGTGGATCATAGGGTGGGGGAGGGGGCGAAAATTCTGGGGGACTTGAAGAATGTGTGGAAGTCGAGAACATTATCTCGGAAAGCAAAAATGGGTATGTTTGAAGGAATAGTGGTTCCAACAGTGTTGTATGGTTGCGAGGCGTGGGCTATGGATAGAGTTGTGCGCAGGAGGATGGATGTGCTGGAAATGAGATGTTTGAGGACAATGTGTGGTGTGAGGTGGTTTGATCGAGTGAGTAACGTAAGGGTAAGAGAGATGTGTGGAAATAAAAAGAGCGTGGTTGAGAGAGCAGAAGAGGGTGTTTTGAAGTGGTTTGGGCACATGGAGAGGATGAGTGAGGAAAGATTGACCAAGGGGATATATGTGTCGGAGGTGGAGGGAGCAAGGAGAAGAGGGAGACCAAATTGGAGGTGGAAAGATGGAGTGAAAAAGATTTTGTGTGATCGGGGCCTGAACATGCAGGAGGGTGAAAGGAGGGCAAGGAATAGAGTGAATTGGATCGATGTGTTATACCGGGATTGACGTGCTGTCAGTGGATTGAATCAAAGCATGTGAAGCGTCTGGGGTAAACCATGGAAAGCTGTGTAGGTATGTATATTTGCGTGTGTGGATGTATGTATATACATGTGTATGGGGGGGGGTTGGGCCATTTCTTTCATCTGTTTCCTTGCGCTACCTCGCAAACGCGGGAGACAGCGACAAAGTATAAAAAAAAAAAAAGAAATAAAATGAACCATATATATGGAAGTGAATCATAGGGTGGGGGAGGGGGCGAAAATCCTGGGAGCCTTGAAGAATGTGTGGAAGTCGAGAATATTATCTCGGAAAGCAAAAATGGGTATGTTTGAAGGAATAGTGGTTCCAACAATGTTGTATGGTTGCGAGGCGTGGTCTATGGATAGAGTTGTGCGCAGGAGGATGGATGTGCTGGAAATGAGATGTTTGAGGACAGTGTGTATTGTGAGGTGGTTTGATCGAGTAAGCAATGTAAGGGTACGAGAGATGTGTGGAAATAAAAAGAGCGTGGTTGAGAGAGCAGAAGAGGGTGTTTTGAAATGGTTTGGGCACATGGAGAGAATGAGTAAGGAAAGATTGACCAAGAGGATATATATGTCGGAGGTGGAGGGAACGAGGAGAAGTGGGAGACCAAATTGGAGGTGGAAAGGTGGAGTGAAAAAGATTTTGAGTGATCGGGGCCTGAACATGCAGGAGGGTGAAAGGAGGGCAAGGAATAGAGTGAATTGGATCGATGTGGTATACCGGGGTTGATGGGTTGTCAGTGGATTGAATCAGGGCATGTGAAGCGTCTGGGGTAAACCATGGAAAGTTGTGTGGGGCCTGGATGTGGAAAGGGAGCTGTGGTTTCGGGCATTATTGCATGACAGCTAGGGACTGAGTGTGAACGAATGAGGCCTTTGTTGTCTTTTCCTAGCGCTACCCCGCACACATGAGGGGGGAGGGGGATGGTATTCCATATGTGGCGAGGTGGCGATGGGAATGAATAAAGGCAGACAGTGTGAATTGTGTGCATGGGTGTATATGTATGTGTCTGTGTGTGTAATATATATGTGTACATTGAGATGTATAGGCATGTATATTTGCATGTGTGGACGTGTGTGTATATACATGTGTATGGGGGTGGGTTGGGCCATTTCTTTTTTCTGTTTCCTTGCGCTACCTTGCAAACGCGGGAGACAGCAACAAAGCAAAATAAAGAAAAAACAAAATATAATATTTATTTAGCATGTATGGATCTGGAGAAGGCATATGATAGAGTTGATAGAGATGCTCTGTGGAAGGTATTAAGAATATATGGTGTGGGAGGAAAGTTGTTAGAAGCAGTGAAAAGTTTTTATCGAGGATGTAAGGCATGTGTACGTGTAGGAAGAGAGGAAAGTGATTGGTTCTCAGTGAATGTAGGTTTGTGGCAGGGGTGTGTGATGTCTCCATGGTTGTTTAATTTGTTTATGGATGGGGTTGTTAGGAAGGTGAATGCAAGAGTTTTGGAAAGAGGGGCAAGTATGAAGTCTGTTGTGGATGAGGGAGCTTGGGAAGTGAGTCAGTTGTTGTTCGCTGATGATACAGCGCTGGTGGCTGATTCATGTGAGAAACTGCAGAAGCTGGTGACTGAGTTTGGTAAAGTGTGTGAAAGAAGAAAGTTAAGAGTAAATGTAAATAAGAGCAAGGTTATTAGGTACAGTAGAGTTGAGGGTCAAGTCAATTGGGAGGTAAGTTTGAATGGAGCAAAACTGGAGGAAGTAAAGTGTTTTAGATATCTGGGAGTGGATCTGTCAGCGGATGGAACCATGGAAGCGGAAGTGAATCATAGGGTGGGGGAGGGGGCGAAAATCCTGGGAGCCTTGAAGAATGTGTGGAAGTCGAGAACATTATCTCGGAAAGCAAAAATGGGTATGTTTGAAGGAATAGTGGTTCCAACAATGTTGTATGGTTGCGAGGCGTGGGCTATGGATAGAGTTGTGCGCAGGAGGGTGGATGAGCTGGAAATGATATGTTTGAGGCCAATGCGTGGTGTGAGGTGGATTGATCGAGTAAGCAACGTAAGGGTAAGAGAGATGTGTGGAAATAAAGAGAGCGTGGTTGAGAGAGCAGAAGAGGGTCTTTTGAAATGGTTTGGGCACATCGAGAGAATGAGTGAGGAAAGATTGACCAAGAGGATATATGTGTCGGAGGTGGAGGGAACGAGGAGAAGTGGGAGACCAAATTGGAGGTGGAAAGATGGAGTGAAAAAGATTTTGAGTGATCGGGGCCTGAACATGCAGGAGGGTGAAAGGCGGGCAAGGAATAGAGTGAATTGGATCGATGTGTTATACCGGGGTTGCCGTGCTGTCAGTGGATTGAATCAGGGCATGTGAAGCGTCTG
Organism: Panulirus ornatus; assembly: GCF_036320965.1. NCBI lineage: Eukaryota > Metazoa > Arthropoda > Malacostraca > Decapoda > Palinuridae > Panulirus > Panulirus ornatus. The sequence goes on from NC_092276.1 coordinate 7,545,456, forward strand.
GGGTAAACCATGGAAAGTTGTGTGGGGCCTGGATGTGGAAAGAGAGCTGTTGTTTCGGGCATTATTGCATGACAGCTAGAGACTGAGTGTGAACGAATGAGGCCTTTGTTGTCTTTACCTAGCGCTACCTCGCACACATGAGGGGGGAGGGGGATGGTATTCCATGTGTGGCGAGGTGGCGATGGGAATGAATAAAGGCAGACAGTGTAAATTGTGTGCATGTGTATATATGTATGTGTCTGTGTGTGTATATATATGTGTACATTGAGATGTATAGGTATGTATATTTGCGTGTGAGGACGTGTATGTATATACATGTGTATGGGGGTGGGTTGGACCATTTCTTTCGTCTGTTTCCTTGTGCTACCTCGCGAACGCGGGAGACACCGACAAAGCAAAATAAATAAATATAAATATTTATTATCCCTGGGGATGGGGGAGAAAGAATACTTCCCACGCATTCCTCACGTGTCGTAGAAGGCAACTAGAGGGGAGGGGAGCGGGGGGCCAGAAATCCTCCCCTCCTTGTATTGTAACTTTCTAAAATGGGAAACAGAAGGAGGAGTCACGCGGGGAGTGCTCATCCTCCTTGTAGGCTCAAGCTGGGGTGTCTAAATGTGTGTGGATGTAACGAAGATATGAAAAAAGGAGAGGTAGGTAGTATGTTTGAGGAAAGGAACCTGGATGTTTTGGCTCTGAGTGAAACGAAGCTTAAGGGTAAAGGGGAAGAGTGGTTTGGGAATGCCTTGGGAGTAAAGTCAGGGGTTAGTGAGAGGACAAGAGCAAGGGAAGGAGTAGCAGTACTCCTGAAACAGGAGTTGTGGGAGTATGTGATAGAATGTAAGAAAGTAAACTAGATTAATATGGGTAAAACTGAAAGTTGGATGGAGAGAGATGGGTGATTATTGGTGCTTATGCACCTGGGCACGAGAAGAAAGATCATGAGAGGCAAGTGTTTTGGGAGCAGCTGAATGAGTGTGTTAGTGCTTTTGATGCACAAGACCGGGTTATAGTGATGGGTGATATGGATGCAAAGGTGAGTAATGTGGCAGTTGAGGGAGTAATTGGTGTACATGGGGTGTTCAGTGTTGTAAATGGAAATGGTGAAGAGCTTTTAGATTTTTGTGCTGAAAAAGGACTGGTGATTGGGAATACCTGGTTTAAAAAGAGAGATATACATAAGTATTCGTATGTAAGTAGGAGAGATGGCCAGAGAGCGTTTTTGGATTACGTGTTAATTGACAGGCACGCGAAAGAGAGACTTTTGGATGTTAATGTGCTGAGAGGTGCAACTGGAGGGATATCTGATCATTATCTTGTGGAGGCGAAGGTGAAGATTTGTATGGCTTTTCAGAAAAGAAGAGAAAATGTTGGGGTGAAGAGGGTGGTGAGAGTAAGTGAGCTTGGGAAGGAGACTTGTGTGAAGAAGTACCAGGAGAGACTGAGTACAGAATGGAAAAAGGTGAGAACAAAGGAGGCAAGGGGAGTGGGGGAGGAATGTATTTAGGGAATCAGTGATGGCTTGCGCAAAAGATGCTTGTGGCATGAGAAGCGTGAGAGGTGGGTTGATTAGAAAGGGTAGTGAGTGGTGGGATGAAGAAGTAAGATTATTAGTGAAAGAGAAGAGAGAGGCATTTGGACGATTTTTGCAGGGAAAAAATGCAAATGAGTGGGAGACGTATAAAAGAAAGAGTCAGGAGGTCAAGAGAAAGGTGCAAGAGGTGAAAAAGAGGGCAAATGAGAGTTGGGGTGAGAGAGTATCATTAAATTTTAGGGAGAGTAAAAAGATGTTTTGGAAGGAGGTAAATAAAGTGCGTAAGACAAGTGAGCAAATGGGAACTTCAGTGAAGGGGGCTAATGGGGAGGTGATAACAAGTAGTGGTGAAGTGAGAAGGAGATGGAGTGAGTATTTTGAAGGTTTGTTGAATGTGTTTGATGATAGAGTGACAGATATAGTGTGTTTTGGTCGAGGTGGTGTGCAAAGTGAGAGGGTTAGGGAAAATGATTTGGTAAACAGAGAAGAGTTGGTAAAAGCTTTGTGGAAGATGAAAGCCGGCAAGGCAGCAGGTTTGGATGGTATTGCAGTGGAATTTATTAAAAAAGGGGGTGACTGTATTGTTGACTGGTTGGTAAGGTTATTTAATGTATGTATGATTCATGGTGAATGTAGGTTTTCGGCAGGGGTGTGTGATGTCTCCATGGTTGTTTAATTTGTTTATGGATGGGGTTGTTAGGGAGGTGAATGCAAGAGTTTTGGAAAGAGGGGTAAGTATGAAGTCTGTTGGGGATGAGAGAGCTTGGGAAGTGAGTCAGTTGTTGTTCGCTGATGATACAGCGCTGGTGGCTAACTCATGTTAGAAACTGCAGAAGCTGGTGACTGAGTTTGGTAAAGTGTGTGAAAGAAGAAGGCTAAGTGTAAATGTGATTAAGAGCAAGGTTATTAGGTACAGTAGGGTTGAGGGTCAAGTCAATTGGGAGGTAAGTTTGAATGGAGAGAAACTGGAGGAAGTAAAGTGTTTTAGATATCTGGGAGTGGATCTGACAGCGGCTGGAACCATGGAAGCGGAAGTGAATCATAGGGTGGGGGAGGGGGCGAAAATTCTGGGAGCGTTGAAAAATGTGTGGAAGTCGAGAACATTATCTCCGAAAGCAGAAATGGCTATGTTTGAAGGAATAGTGGGACCTAGAATGTTGTATGGTTGTGAGGCATGGACTATAGATAGAGTTGTGTGCAGGAGGGTGGATGTGCTGGAAATGAGATGTTTGAGGACAATATGTGGTATGAGGTGGTTTGATCGAGTAAGTAATGTAAGGGTAAGAGAGATGTGTGGAAATAAAAAGAGCGTGGTTGAGAGAGCAGAAGAGGGTGTTTTGAAATGGTTTGGTCACATGGAGAGAATGAGTGAGGAAAGATTGACCAAGAGGATATATGTGTCGGAGGTGGAGGGAACAAGGAGAAGTGGGAGGCCAATTTGGAGGTGGAAAGATGGAGTGAAAAAGATTTTGAGTGATCGGGGCCTGAACATGCAGGAGGGTGAATGGTGGGCAAGGAATAGAGTGAATTGGATCGATGTGGTATACCGGGTCGACATGCTGTCAGTGGATTGAATCAGGGCATGTGAAGCGTCTGGTGTAAACCATGGAAAGTTGTGTGGGGCCTGGATGTGGAAAGGGAGCTGTGGTTTCGGGCATTATTGCATGATAGCTAGAGCCTGAGTGTGAACGAATGGGGCCTTTGTTGTCCAGGGGGATGTTATTCCATGTGTGGCGAGGTGGCGATGGGAATGAATAAAGGCAAACAGTGTGAATTGTGTGCATGTGTATATATGTATGTGTCTGTGTGTGTATATACATGTGTACATTGAGATGTATGGGTATGTATATTTGCATGTGTTGATGTGTATGTATATACATGTGTATGGGGGTGGGTTGGGCCATTTCTTTCGTCTGTTTCCTTGCGCTACCTCGCCAACGCGGGAGACAGTGACAAAGCAAAATAAATAAATATTAATATATTTATTTTGCTTTGTCGCTGTCTCCCGCGCCTGCAAGGTAGCGCAAGGAAACAGACGAAAGAAATGGCCCAACCCACCCTCACTCACATTCACACACATGTCCACACATGCAAGCATACACACCCACACATCCCAACGTACACACATATATACACACACACAGACACACACATGCACACAATTCTCACTGTCTTCCCCTACTCACCCCCATCGCCACCCGCCACACACGGAATAACATCCCCCTCCCCCCTCATGTGTGCGAGGCAGTGCCAGGAAAAGACAACAAAAGCCCCATTCGTTCACACTCAGTCTCCAGCTGTCATGCAATAATGCCCGAAACCACAGCTCCCTTTCCACATCCAGGCCTCACACAACTTTCCATGGTTTACCCCAGACGCTTCACATGCGCTGATTCAATCCATTGACAGCACGTCGACCCCGGTATACCACATCGATCCAATTCACTCTGTTCCTTGCCCGCCTTTCACCCTCCTGCATGTTCAGGCCCCGATCACTCAAAATCTTTGTCATTCCATCTTTCCACCTCCAATTTGGTCTCCCACTTCTCCTTGTTCCCTCCACCTCCGACACATATATCCTCTTGGTCAATCTTTCCTCACTCATTCTCTTCATGTGCCCAAACCATTTCAAAACACCCTCTTCTGCTCTCTCAACCATGCTCCTTTTATTTCCACACATCTCTCTTACCCTTACGTTACTTACTTGATCAAACCACCTCACACCACATACTGTCCTCAAACATCTCATTTCCAGCACATCCACCCTCCTGCGCACAACTCTATCCATAGCCCACACCTCACAACCATACAACATTGTTGGAACCATTATTCCTTCAAACATAGCCATTTCTGCTTTCGGAGATAATGTTCTCGACTTCCACACATTCTTCAAGGCTCCCAGGATTTTCGCCCCCTCCCCCACCCTATGATTCACTTCCGCTTCCATGGTTCCATCCGCTGCTAGATCCACTCCCAGATATCTAAAACACTTTACTTCCTCCAATTTTTCTCCATTCAAACTTACTCCCAATTGACTTGACCCTCAACCCTACTGTACCTAATAACCTTGCTCTTATTCACATTTACTCTTAACTTTCTTCTTTCACACACTTTACCAAACTCAGTCACCAGCTTCTGCAGTTTCTCACATGAATCAGCCAGCAGCACTCTATCATCAGCGAACAACAACTGACTCACTTCCCAAGCTCTCTCATCCCCAACAGACTTCATACTTGCCCCTCTTTCCAAAACTCTTGCATTCACCTCCCTAACAACCCCATCCATAAACAAATTAAACAACCATGAAGACATCACACACCCCTGCCGCAAACTTACATTCACTGAGAACCAATCACTTTCCTCTCTTCCTACTCGTACGCATAATGCCTTACATCCTAGATAAAAACTTTTCACTGCTTCTAACAACTTGCCTCCCACACCATATATTCTTAGTACCTTCCACAGAGCATCTCTATCAACTCTATCATATGCATTCTCCAGATCCATAAATGCTACATACAAATCCATGTGCTCCCTAAAATTTAATGATACTCTCTCACCCCAACTCTCATTTGCCCTCTTTTTCACCTCTTGCACCTTTCTCCTGACCTCCTGCTTCTTTCTTTTATACATCTCCCAGTCGTTTGTACTATTTTCCTGCAAAGATAGTCCAAAAGCCTCTCTCTTCTCTTTCACTAATAATCTTACCCTTTCTAATCTGCCCACCTCCCACGCTTCTCACGGCACAAGCATCTTTTGCGCAAGCCATCACTGCTTCCGTAGAAACATCCCATTCCTCCTCCACTCCCCTTATGTCCTTTGTTCTCACCTTTTCCATTCTGTACTCAGTCTCTCCTGGTACTTCCTCACACAAGTCTTCTTCCCAAGCTCACTTATTCTCACCACTCTCTTCACCCCAACATTCTCTCTTCTTTTCTGAAAACCTCTACAAATCTTCACTTCCACAAGATAATGATCAGACATCCCTCCAGTTGCACCTCTCAGGACATTTACATCCAAAAGTCTCTCTTTCGTGCACCTGTCAATTAACACATATTCCAATAATGCTCTCAGGCTATCTCTCCTGTGCACATACATATACTTATGTATATCTCGCTTTTTAAACCAGGTGTTCCCAATCACCAGTTCTTTTTCAACACATGAATCTACAAGCTCTTCACCATTTCCATTTACAGCAGTGAACACCCCATGTATACCAATTATTCCCTCAACTGCCACATTACTCACCTTTGCATTCATATCACCCATCACTATAACCCGGTCTCGTGCATCAAAACTACTAACATACTCACTCAGCTGCTTCCAAAACATTTGCCTTTCATGATCTTTCTTCTCATGCCCAGGTGCATATGCACCAATAATCATCCATCTCTCTCCATCCACTTTCAGTGTTACCCATATCAATCCAGAGTTTACTTTCGTACACTCTATCACATACTCCCACCACTCCTGTTTCAGGAGTGGTGCTACTCCTTCCCTTCCTCTTGTCCTCTCACTAACCCCTGACTTTACTCCCAAGATATTCTTAAACCACTCTTCCCCTTTACCGTTGAGCTTCGTTTCACTTAGAGCCAAAACATCCAGGTTCCTTTCCTCAAACATACTACCTATCTCTCCTTTTTTCTCATCTTGGTTACATCCACACACATTTAGATACCCCAATCTGAGACTTCGAGGAGGAGGAGCACTCCCCAATTGACTCCTTCTGTTAACTCTTTTTAAAAGTTAAAATACAAGGAGGGGAGGGTTTTTTGCCCCCCCCCCCCCCCCCCCTCACATCCCCTTTAGTCACCTTCTACGACACGTGAGGAATGCATGGGAAGTATATTTATTATACTTAGTTGCTGTGTCCCGCGTTAGCGAGGTAGCGCAAGGAAACAGACAAAAGAATGGCCCAGCCCACCCACATACACATGTGTATACATAAACATCCACACTCACACATATACATACCTGTACATTTCAACGTATACATGTATTATTATTATTATTATTATTTTACTTGGTCACTGTCTCCCGCGTTAGCAAGGTAGCGCAAGGAAACAGATGAAAGAATGGCCCAACCCACCCACATGCACATGTATATACATACACGTCCACATGCAAATATGCATACCTATACATCTCAACGTATACATATATATACACACACAGACATATACATATATACACATGTACATAATTCATACTATCTGCCTGTATTCCTTCCCATTGCCACCCCGCCATACATAAAATAACAACCCCCTCCCCCCACATGTGCATAAGTTAGAGCTAGGAAAAGACAACAAAGGCCACATTCGTTCACACCGGTCTCATTCTATCATGTATAATGCACCGAAACCACAGCACCCTTTCCACATCCAGGCCCCACAGAACTTTCCATGGTTTACCTAAGACGCTTCACATTCCCTGGTTCAATCCATTGACGGCACATCGACCCCGGTATACCACATCGTTCCAATTCACTCTATTCCTTGCACGCCTTTCACCCTCCCGCATGTTCAGGCCCCGATCACTCAAAATCCTTTTCACTCCATCTTTCCACCTCCAATTTGGTCTCCCACGTCTCGTTCCCTCCACCTCTGAGACATATATCCTCTTGGTCAATCTTTCCTCACTCATTCTCTCCATGTGACCAAACCATTTCAAAACACCCTCTTCTGCTCTTTCAACCACACTCTTTTTATTACCACACATCTCTCTTACCCTATTATTACTTACTCAATGAAACCACCTCACACCACATAGTGTCCTCAAACATCTCATTTCCAGAACATCCACCCTCCTCCACACAACTCTATCTATAGCTCACGCCTCACAACCATATAACATTGTTGGAACCACTATTCCCTCAAACATACCCAATTTTGCTTTCCAAGATGACGTTCTCGACTTCCACACATTTTTCAACGCTCCCAGAACTTTTGCCCCCTCCTCCACCTTATGATCCACTTCTGCTTCTATGGTTCCATCAGCTGCCAAATCCACACCCAGATATCCAAAACACTTCACTTCCTCTAGTTTTTCTCCATTCAAACTTACCTCCCACTTGACTTGTCTTTCAACCCTACTGTACCTAATAACCTTGCTCTTATTCACATTTACTCTCAGCTTTCTTCTTTCACACACTTTACCAAACTCAGTCACCAGTTTCTGCAGTTTCTCAGGCGAATCAGCCATTAGCGATGAATCATCAGCGTACAACAACCGACTCGCCTACCAAGCTCTCTCATTCACTACAGACTGCATACTTGCCCCTCTTTCCAAAATTCTTGCATTCACCTTCCTAACAACCCCATCCATAAACAAATTAAACAAGCATGGAGACATCACACACCCCTGCCGCAAACCTACTTTCACTGAGAGCCAATAACTTTCCTCTCTTCCTACTCGTACGCATAATGCCATACTTCTTCGATAAAAACTTTTCACTTCTTTTAACAACTTGCCTCCCACACCATATATTCTTAATACCTTCCACAGAGCATCTCTATCAACTCTATCATATGCCTTCTCCAGATCCATAAATGCTACATTCAAATCCATTTGCTTATCTAAGTATTTCTCACATACATTCTTCAAAGCAAACACCTGATCCACACATCCTCTACCACTTCTGAAACCACATTGCTCTTCCCCAATCTGATGCTCTGTACAGGCCTTCACCCTTTCAATCAATACCCTCTCATATAATTTCCCAGGAATACTCAACAAACTTATACCTCTGTAATTTGAGCACTCACTTTTATTCCCTTTGCCTTTGTACAATGGCACTATGCGAGCATGCCGCCAATCCTCAGGCACCTCACCATGAGTCATACATACATTGAATAACCTTACCAACCAGTCAACAATACAGTCACCCCCTTTTTTAATAAATTCCAGTGTAGTACCCTCCAAACCCACTGCCTTGCCAGCTTTCATCTTCTTAAAAGCTTTTACTACCTCTTCTCTGTTTACCAAATCATTCTCTCTAACCCTCTCACTTTGCACACCACCTCGATCAAAACACCCTATATCTGCCACTCTTATCATCAGACACGTGCAACAAACCTTCAAAATACTCTCTCCATCTCCTTTTCACATCACCACTACTTGTTATCATCTCCCCGTTAGCCCCCTTCACTGATGTTCCCATTAATTCCCTTGTCTTATGCATTTTATTTACCTCCTTCCAAAACATCTTTTTATTCTCCCAATAATTTAATGATACTCTCTCATTTGCCCTCTTTTTCACCTCTTGCACCTTTCTCTTGAACTCCTGCCTCTTTCTTTTATACATCTCCCAGTCATTTGCGTTATTTCCCTGCAAAAATCGTCCAAATGCCTCTCTCTTGTCTTTCACTAACAATCTTACTTCTTCATCCCACCACTCACTACCCTTTCTAATCTGCCTACCTCCCACGCTTCTCATGCCACAAGCATCTTTTGCGCAAGCCATCGTTGCTTCCCTAAATACATTTCAACGTGTACATATATATACATACACAGACATGTATACACATGTACAAAGCTCAAGGGTAAAGGGGAAGAGTGGTTTAGGAATGTCTTGGGAGTAAAGTCAGGGGTTAGTTAGAGGACAAGAGCAAGGGAAGGGGTAGCACCACTGAAACAGGAGTGGTGGGAGTATGTAATAGAGTGTAAGAAAGTAAACTCTAGATTGATATGGGTAAAACTGAAAGTTGATGAAGAGAGATGGGTGATTATTGGTGCATATGCACCTGGGCATGAGAAGAAAGATCATGAGAGGCAAGTGTTTTGGGAGCAGCTGAGCGAGTGTGTTAGTCGTTTTGATGCTCGAGACTTGGTTATAGTGATAGGTGATTTGAATGCAAAGGTGAGTAATGTGGCAGTTGAGGGAATAATTGGTGTCCATGGGGTGTTCAGTGTTATAAATGGAAATGGTGAAGAGCTTGTAGATTTATGTGCTGAAAAAGGACTGGTGATTGGAAATTTTTTTTTTTTTTTTTTCATACTATTCGCTATTTCCCGCGATAGCGAGGTAGCGTTAAGAACAGAGGACTGGGCCTTTGAGGGAATATCCTCACCTGGACCTCTTCTCTGTTCCTTCTTTTGGAAAATTAAAAAAAGAAAAAAAAAAAAAAACGAGAGGGGAGGATTTCCAGCCCCCCGCTCCCTTCCCTTTTAGTCGCCTTCTATGACACGCAGGGAATACGTGGGAAGTATTCTTTCTCCCCTAATAATATATAAGGGAAAGGAAGAGAAAAAACCCTCACACATGTTCTTACAGCTCACTCTAAGCAGGGTGTTTTAGACAAGTGGATTCATACTCTACCAAATATAACAAATTTCACCATTTTATTAATGTTCAAAAAAAATCCTGTTCATTTATAAAAATATTAATTTTGCCATTCAAGATGTTTTCAGAAATTTTTATTACCAAATTATTACCATAGCTGTTTCTAAGATATACTCTTTTATTGTACAAAATTATGAGGTTTTAAGTGAATACATTAAATAAGTATGTTTAAAATATGTAAGGCATCATTCTAAAAAGTTTTCATTTTATTACTAAAATGAAAATAACAGTATAATGTCAAATTCAAAACACATACATAGCACCCGCATATCCATTTTATTTACAATTTATCTCCTCATTAATGATTACTGTTTGTTTCAAGATTTTCAAATAAGTAATTGCATCATAATTTTCTAATACATTAATACCTGGATTAAAAAGAGAGATATACATAAGTATACGTATGTAAGTAGGAGAGATGGCCAGACAGCGTTATTGGATTACGTGTTAATTGATAAGCGCGCGAAAGAGAGACTTTTGGATGTCAGTGTGTTGAGAGGTGCAACTGGAGGGATGTCTGATCATTATCTCTTTGAGGCGAAGGTGAAGATTTGTAGAGGTTTTTAGAAAAGAAGAGAGAATGTTGGGGTGAAGAGAGTGGTGAGAGTAAGTGAGCTTGGGAAGGAGACTTGTGTGAGGAAGTACCAGGAGGGACTGAGTACAGAATGGAAAAAGGTGAGAACAAAGGAGGTAAGGGGAGTGGGGGAGGAATGGTATGTATTTAGGGAAGTAGTGATGGCTTGCGCAAAAGATGCTTGTGGCATGAGAAGCGTTGGAGGTGGGCAGATTAGAAAGGGTTGTGAGTGGTGGGATGAAGAAGTAAGATTATTAGTGAAAGAGAAGAGAGAGGAATTTGGACGATTTATGCAGGGAAAAAATGCAAATGAGTGGGAGATGTGTAAGAGAAAGAGGCAGTAGGTCAAGAGTAAGGTGCAAGAGGTGAAAAAGAGGGCAAATGAGAGTTGGTGTGAGAGAGTATCATTAAATTTTAGGGAGAATAAAAAGATGTATTGGAAGGAGGTAAATAAAGTGCGTAAGACAAGGGAACAAATGGGAACTTCAGTGAAGGGGGCTAATGGAGAGGTGATAATAAGTAGTGGTGATGTGGGAAGGAGATGGAGTGAGTATTTTGAAGGTTTGTTGAATGTGTTTGATGATAGAGTGGCAGATATAGGGTGTTTTGGTCGAGGTGGTGTGCAAAGTGAGAGGGTTAGGGAGGATGATTTGGTAAACAGAGAAGAGGTAGTAAAAGCTTTGTGGAAGATGAAAGACAGCAAGGCGGCGGGTGTGGATGGTATTGCATTGGAATTTATTAAGAAAGGGGGTGACTGTATTGTTGACTGGTTGGTAAGGTTATTTAATGTGGAGTGCTCAAATTACAGAGGTATAAGTTTGTTGATTATTCCTGGGAAATTATTTTTTTTTTTTTTTTTTTTTTTTGTTTGCTTTGTCGCTGTCTCCCGCGTCTGCGAGGTAGCGCAAGGAAACAGACGAAAGAAATGGCCCAACCCACCCCCATACACATGTATATACACATGTCCACACTCGCAAATATACATACCTACACAGCTTTCCATGGTTTACCCCAGACGCTTCACATGCCCCGATTCAATCCACTGACAGCACGTCAACCCCGGTATACCACATCGCTCCAGTTCACTCTATTCCTTGCCCTCCTTTCACCCTCCTGCATGTTCAGGCCCCGATCACACAAAATCTTTTTCACTCCATCTTTCCACCTCCAATTTGGTCTCCCTCTTCTCCTCGTTCCCTCCACCTCCGACACATATATCCTCTTGGTCAATCTTTCCTCACTCATTCTCTCGATGTGCCCAAACCATTTCAAAACACCCTCTTCTGCTCTCTCAACCACGCTCTTTTTATTTCCACACATCTCTCTTACCCTTATGTTACTTACTCGATCAAACCACCTCACACCACACATTGTCCTCAAACATCTCATTTCCAGCATATCCATCCTCCTGCGCACAACTCTATCCATAGCCCACGCCTCGCAACCATACAACATTGTTGGAACCACTATTCCTTCAAACATACCCATTTTTGCTTTCTGAGATAATGTTCTCGACTTCCACACATTCTTCAAGGCTTCCAGAATTTTCGCCCCCTCCCCCACCCTATGATCCACTTCCACTTCCATGGTTCCATCCACTGCCAGATCCACTCCCAGATATCTAAAACACTTCACTTCCTCCAGTTTTTCTCCATTCAAACTCACGTCCCAATTGACTTGACCCTCAACCCTACTGTACCTAATAACCTTGCTCTTATTCACATTTACTCTTAACTTTCTTCTTTCACACACTTTACCAAACTCAGTCACCAGCTTCTGCAGTTTCTCACATGAATCAGCCACCAGCGCTGTATCATCAGCGAACAACAACTGACTCACTTCCCAAGCTCTCTCATCCCCAACAGACTTCATACTTTCCCCTCTTTCCAAAACTCTTGCATTCACCTCCCTAACAACCCCATCCATAAACAAATTAAACAACCATGGAGACATCACACACCCCTGCCACAAACCTACATTCACTGAGAACCAATCACTTTCCTCTCTTCCTACACGTACACATGCCTTACATCCTCGATAAAACCATTTCACTGCTTCTAACAACTTGCCTCCCACACCATATATTCTTAATACCTTCCACAGAGCATCTCTATCAACTCTATCATATGCCTTCTCCAGATCCATAAATGCTACATACAAATCCATTTGCTTTTCTAAGTATTTCTCACATACATTCTTCAAAGCAAACACCTGATCCACACATCCTCTACCACTTCTGAAACCACACTGCTCTTCCCCAATCTGATGCTCTGTACATGCCTTCACCCTCTCAATCAATACCCTCCCATATAATTTACCAGGAATACTCAACAAACTTATACCTCTGTAATTTGAGCACTCACTCTTATCCCCTTTGCCTTTGTACAATGGCACTAAGCTCGCATTCCGCCAATCCTCAGGCACCTCACCGTGAGTCATACATACATTAAATAACCTTACCAACCAGTCAACAATACAATCACCCCCCTTTTTAATAAATTCCACTGCAGTACCATCCAAACCTGCTGCCTTGCCGGCTTTCATCTTCCGCAAAGCCCCCACTACCTCTTCTCTGTTTACCAAATCATTTTCCCTAACCCTCTCACTCTGCACACCACCTCGACCAAATCACCCTATATCTGCCACTCTATCATCAAACACATTCAACAAACCTTCAAAATACTCACTCCATCTCCTTCTCACACCACCACTACTTGTTATCACCTCCCCATTTGCGCCCTTCACTGAAGTTCCCATTTGCTCCCTTGTCTTACGCACTTTATTTACCTCCTTCCAGAACATCTTTTTATTCTTCCTAAAATTTAATGATACTCTCTCACCCCAACTCTCATTTGCCCTTTTTTTCACCTCTTGCACCTTTCTCTTGACCTCCTGTCTCTTTCTTTTATACGTCTCCCACTCAACTGCATTTTTTCCCTGCAAAAATCGTCCAAATGCCTCTCTCTTCTCTTTCACTAATACTCTTACTTCTTCATCCCACCACTCACTACCCTTTCTAATCAACCCACCTCCCACTCTTCTCATGCCACAAGCATCTTTTGCGCAATCCATCACTGATTCCCTAAATACATCCCATTCCTCCCCCACTCCCCTTACTTCCATTGTTCTCACCTTTTTCCATTCTGTACTCAGTCTTTCCTGGTACTTCCTCACACAAGTCTCCTTCCCAAGCTCACTTACTCTCACCACCCTCTTCACCCCAACATTCACTCTTTTTTTCTGAAAACCCATACAAATCTTCACCTTAGCCTCCACAAGATAATGATCAGACATCCCTCCAGTTGCACCTCTCAGCACATTAACATCCAAAAGTCTCTCTTTCGCGCGCCTGTCAATTAACACGTAATCCAATAACGCTCTCTGGCCATCTCTCCTACTTACATAAGTATACTTATGTATATCTCGCTTTTTAAACCAGGTATTCCCAATCATCAGTCCTTTTTCAGCACATAAATCTACAAGCTCTTCACCATTTCCATTTACAACACTGAATACCCCATGTATACCAATTATTCCCTCAACTGCCACATTACTCACCTTTGCATTCATATCACCCATCACTATAACCCGGTCTCGTGCATCAAAACCACTAACACACTCATTCAGCTGCTCCCAAAACACTTGCCTCTCATGATCTTTCTTCTCATGCCCAGGTGCATATGCACCAATAATCACCCCTCTCTCTCCATCAACTTTCAGTTTTACCCATATTAATCGAGAATTTACTTTCTTACATTCTATCACGTACTCCCACAACTCCTGTTTCAGGAGTACTGCTACTCCTTCCCTTGCTCTTGTCCTCTCACTAACCCCTGACTTTACTCCCAAGACATTCCCAAACCACTCTTCCCCTTCACCCTTGAGCTTCGTTTCACTCAGAGCCAAAACATCCAGGTTCCTTTCCTCAAACATAATACCTATCTCTCCTTTTTTCACATCTTGGTTACATCCACACACATTTAGGCTCCCCAATCTGAGCCTTCGAGGAAATTATATGGGAGGGAATTGATTGAGAGGGTGAAGGCAGGTACAGAGCATCAGATTGGGGAAGAGCATTGTGGTTTCAGAAGTGATAGAGGATGTGTGGATCAGGTGTTTGCTTTGAAGAATGTATGTGAGAAATACTTAGAAAAGCAAATGGATTTGTATGTAGCATGTATGGATCTGGAGAAGGCATATGAAAGAGTTAATAGAGATGCTCTGTGGAAGGTATTAAGAATATATGGTGTGGGGGGGCAAGTTGTTAGAAGCAGTGAAAAGTTTTATCGAGGATGTAAGGCTAGGAAAAGACAGCAGCTAAGGCCACATTGGTTCACACTCTGTCTCTATCTGTCATGTATAATGCACCGAAACCACAGCTCCCTTTCCACATCTAGGCCCTACTAAACTTTCCATGGTTTACCCCAGACGCTTCACATGCCCTGGTTCAATCCATTGATTGCATTTCGACCCCGGTATACCACATCGTTCCAATTCACTCTATTCTTTGCACGCCTTTCACCCTCCTGCATGTTCAGACCCCAATCGCTCAAAATCTTCTTCACTCCATCCTTCCACCTCCAATTTGGTCTCCCACTTCCCTTCGTTCCCTCCACCTCTGAGTCATATATCCTCTTTGTCAATCTTTCCTCTCTCATTCTCTCCATGTGACCAAACCATTTCAATACACCCTCTTCTGCTCTCTCAACCACACTCTTTTTATTACCACACATCTTTTTTACCCTTTTATTACTTACTCGTCTAACGACTTCACTCTATATATTGTCCTAAAACATCTCATTTCCAACACATCCACCCTCCTCTGCACAACCCTATCCATAGCCCATGCCTCACAACCATATAACATTGTTGGAACCACTATTCCTTCAAACATACTCATTTTTGGTTTCCGAGATAATGTTCTCCCCTTCCACACATTTTTCAACGCTCCCAGAACTTTCACCCCCTCCCTACCCTATGACTCACTTCGCCTACTATGGTTCCATCCGCTGCCAAATCCACTCCCAGATATCTAAAACACTTCACTTCCTCCAGTCCCTCTCCAATCAAACTCTTCCAATTTACTTTTCCCTCAACCCTACTGCACCTAGTAACCTTGATCTTATTCACATTTACTCATTATTATTGCCATTATTATTATCATCATCCTTATTATCACTAAAAGTATTGTTATGGAAGTAGCCCAGTCATGTTCATAACTAACCCAAATGTAATATGAAGTAGTCCAAAAAGTAGAAAGTTACAGATTAGAAATTTAAGAAGTGGGTAGCCTTCATAAGTAGCACACTCTGCCACTTTTTGCCCAATCTGGTAGCCCTGCACAGTCCTGCCTCACACCTACATGTATCCCAAAACTTTCGCTCAGCTCTCCATCCACTCTTACACACGCATTTACCCCTCTATAGGAGGCTTTTACACCGTCCAGCAATTGTCCCCCTATACCACATATCTTTAACGCATTCCACTTGACTCTGTCATACGCTTTTTCCAGATCCGTAAAAGCTGCATACATCTTATCTTTCACTAATACTTTTCCACAGTCATCTTTACTATAAATATCCAATTCACACAACCTCTGCCTTTCCTGAAACCTCCTTGCTCTTCTCTTATTCTGCATTCAGTCGCTTCCATCACTCTAGCAGTTGATATTCTTGCATACACTTTTCCTGGTATACTTAACAGACTTAATCCCCTATGATTGCTCCATACATCCTGAGCACTTTTCCCTTTGAATCGTCGCTGTCTCCTGCATTAGCAAGGTAGTGCAAGGAAACAGACGAAAGAATGGCCCAACCCACCCACATACACATGCATATACATAAATGCCCACACACGCACATATTCATCCCAATACACTTAAGCATATACATACATACACAGACATATACATATACATATATACACATGTACATGTGTGATGTCTCCATGGTTGTTAATTTGTTTATGGTTGGGGTTGTTAGGGAGGTGAATGCAAGAGTTTTGGAAAGAGGGGCAAGTATGAAGTCTGTTGTGGATGTACATGTACATGTGTGATGTCTCCATGGTTGTTTAATTTGTTTATGGTTGGGGTTGTTAGGGAGGTGAATGCAAGAGTTTTGGAAAGAGGGGCAAGTATGAAGTCTGTTGTGGATGAGAGAGCTTGGGAAGTGAGTCAGTTGTTGTTCGCTGATGATACAGCGCTGGTGGCTGATTCATGTGAGAAACTGCAGAAGCTGGTGACTGAGTTTGGTAAAGTGTGTGAAAGAAGAAAGTTAAGAGTAAATGTGAATAAGAGCAAGGTTATTAGGTACAGTAGGGTTGAGGGTCAAGTCAATTGGGAGGTAAGTTTGAATGGAGAAAAACTGGAGGAAGTAAAGTGTTTTAGATATCTGGGAGTGGATCTGGCAGCAGATGGAACCATGGAAGCGGAAGTGGATCATAGGGTAGGGGAGGGGGCGAAAATTCTGGGAGCCTTGAAGAATGTGTGGAAGTCGAGAACATTATCTCGGAAAGCAAAAATGGGTATGTTTGAAGGAATAGTGGTTCCAACAATGTTGTATGGTTGCGAGGCATGGGCTATGGATAGAGTTGTGCGCAGGAGGATGGATGTGCTGGAAATGAGATGTTTGAGGACAATGTGTGGTGTGAGGTGGTTTGATCGAGTAAGTAACGTAAGGGTAAGAGAGATGTGTGGAAATAAAAAGAGCGTGGTTGAGAGAGCAGAAGAGGGTGTTTTGAAATGGTTTGGACACATGGAGAGAATGAGTGAGGAAAGATTGACCAAGAGGATATATGTGTCGGAGGTGGAGGGAACGAGGAGAAGTGGGAGACCAAATTGGAGGTGGAAAGATGGAGTGAAAAAGATTTTGTGTGATCGGGGCCTGAACATGCAGGAGGGTGAAAAGAGGGCAAGGAATAGAGTGAATTGGATCGATGTGGTATACCGGGGTTGACGTGCTGTCAGTGGATTGAATCGCGGCATGTGAAGCGTCTGGGGTAAACCATGGAAAGCTGTGTAGGTATGTATATTTGCGTGTGTGGACGTATGTATATACATGTGTATGGGGGTGGGTTGGGCTATTTCTTTGGTCTGTTTCCTTGCGCTACCTCGCAAACGCGGGAGACAGCGACAAAGCAAAAAAAAAAAATATATATCTCATTTATGTATGTTCTGTGGGGCCTGGATGTGGAAAGGGAGCTGTGGTTTCGGGCATTATTGCATGACAGCTAGAGACTGAGTGTGAATGAATGGGGCCTTTGTTGTCTTTTCCTAGTGCTACTTCGCACACATGAGGGGGGAGGGGGATGTTATTCCATGTGTGGCGAGGTGGCGATGGGAATGAATAAAGGCAGACAGTGTGAATTGTGTGCATGTATATGTCTGTGTGTGTGTACATTGAGATGTATGGGTATGTATATTTGCGTGTGGGGGCGTGTTTGTATATACATGTGTATGGGGGTGGGTTGGGCCATTTCTTTCGTCTGTTTCCTTGTGCTACCTCGCAAACGTGGGAGACAGCGACAAAGCAAAATAAATAAATATAAATACATATCATACTTGCTGCTTTCATCCATTCCCGTTGCCACCCCACCACACATGAAGCAGCACCCCCCTCCCACTGCCTGTGAGGTAGCATTAAGAAAAGACTACAAAAGCTTTCACCCAATCCTCAGGCATAGCCTTCTGTTTCCATGCTAGATTATATATAAAATGCATCCACTCTATCACAATTTATCCTCCATACTTTCAGCCATAATCCCATCTAATCCAGGTGCCTTTTTATTTTTTTTTCAGATTCATTATTGCCCTTCTTATCTCCCTTTTTGCTATAGACCCCTGCACTGGTAGCCTCTTTCTTTCATCCTCCATACCCATGCATGTAACAACTGCTGCCTCCTTTTCTCCCACATTTATTAGTTCTTCAAAATACTCTTTCTATTTTCATTTCACTTCCTCGTTTTGATTCAGCAATTCCCTTCCTTATTTCTCACATCAACACTTCCACTTTTATATCCACCTCTTTCCTTTTCACCTCCTTCAAGTATAGTTTCTTATCTCAAAACTCTTCTCTTAATTTTTTTCCAAAATCTTCATCTGCTCTTTCTTTGCTTCCTCTGTCAACTTCTTAACATTCTTTGTACATATTTTGTATTCTTCCCTCCTTTGCTGAACTTCCAGTGATACATTCCTATTGAGCAATCTAGCATATGCCTTTTTCTTGTCTTCCACAGCATTTCTAATCCATTCTGTCCACCATGCATTGCCCTTTTTATTCCTGTATCTCGCTACATTGTACCCAATTACAGATTTTACAACCTTTAATAGTATCTCTCTAAACTTTTTGAACACCTCATTCACACATGACTGCATTTTTACATTCACTGCACTTCCATCTAAGATTTCAGTCACCTTCCTTTCATCCTGCATTTTCCCTGATTCATCATCTTGCTTACATCTCTCCATTCTTTCTTACACCATACCTCCACTTCCCCCTGGTGCTCATCCCTACAAGAACTTCAAAATGATCAGGCTCTCCGAAGAATCCTCTCAATCATTCATCCATTGTCACATAGTCAACTAAAGCCTTTTCCTATTCTCTTCCATCATTTCTCATCCATGTATATCTGTAGATCATATTGTGCTGAAAAAAAGGTATATGCAAGGAATAAATCCCTCTCAGAGCAAATATCCACAAGATAATTTCCATTTTCATTTACTCCAGACAACTTTCCCACCAATTGCATCACATCTCACTTTGGCATTCACATCACCCAATATGACCACATTTCTTTCTTTCTCAAAACTTTGTACAGTCATTCAGATTTCTCCAGAAAAGCTTCATTTCATTCTTACCTCATACAGTCTTTGTATTTACAAGCACATACATCCTTGCATACTTCACAATCCCAATCTTTTCTCACCCACACTATTCTTGATCCATTCCATCCATGCTCTGTAACACCCTTCCATACTCTTGGTGTTAGCAGAATTGCACATCCCTCTTTTCCTCTTCCTCAGTAATTTACCCTCATTCCCATCCATACCACATCTCCTTTCATGCCCTCCCATAACTTACGTTCATCATATACATTTTCACTCGACACCCTGCCCAAGGATATGGGTTTCCCCAGTCCCTAGGATATTCATGACACAACTTTTACACCTCCCCACAATCTCCCTCCATTTATTCACACCAGTCATTCCATTCACATTTAGCACCATCACTCTCAGTCACTTGTCTCTTTTAACCCTTGGCATAACTGGCAGACTCAAGTGCCACTTCATATCCTTTTGTGCCTCACCTTTGAAGGTCACTGGAGAGAACAACTCTAAAGTGGACAGTGATTACAGAGGTAGTGTAGTTCCAAAATTGTCAAAAAAAGTAAGTGACAACACACTTCAGCTGTTTGTCTAAATGTAAATATATTGCCCTAATGTTAATTGGGCAGTCCTCCCCCATTAGTTCCACCTCTAAAGTGTAATAAAGAGGTCACCATGAGAAGATGGGATGGGACTCGGGTACCTTAGTAAAACTAGAGTATCCCCTTGAGGCGCTGAAATTTGATAACTTTTCCCAATTTCAAGCTTTTCCATTTCACAGTAGCAGCACCTCCTTCCTCATTGGTTATGCCACTGCTACTTACAATGAAAACAAAGCCACAACCAAGCCCTGCACACTATTCTGTGGTTTACCCTGGCCACCTTGTATACCCTGGTTCAACCCACATTAGTCTGTTTCATTCCCTCATGGGCACCTCGCACCCTCTTGAGTGTTCAGGCAATGATAACTTTAATCTTTTTTAACTTTGTTTTTCCATCTTCTTTGGGATGGTAAATTTGATCTTCCATGAGAGGCTGAAAGACCTGGAACGATAGTACCAAAAATACTCGAAAGAAGATAAGGATATATGATAATCTATTCATGGCAGAAGATTGAAATTATAAAGGAAAATGTATTAAACATGAACATCTCACCAAGGAAGATACAGAGTTATTTAGATCTACAAGAATACCATGGAACACAACAAAAATAAACATATGAAATTATAAGAACCCACCCAGTATAGCTTGAACATGTTTCAGGATACTACTAGGAGATATAAAAAGCATGTATATAATGAATATAGAATTTTTTTTTTTTTCTTTTTTTTTTTGCCGGTCTCCCGCGTTTGTGAGGTAGCGCAAGGAAACAGACGAAAGAAATGGCCCAACCCAACCCCATACACATGTATATACATACGTCCACATACGCAAATATACATACCTACACAGCTTTCCATGGTTTACCCCAGACGCTTCACATGCCCTGATTCAATCCACTGACAGCACGTCAACCCCGGTATACCACATCGATCCAATTCACTCTATTCCTTGCCCTCCTTTCACCCTCCTGCATGTTCAGGCCCCGATCACACGAAATCTTTTTCACTCCATCTTTCCACCTCCAATTTGGTCTCCCACTTCTCCTCGTTCCCTCCACCTCCGACACATATATCCTCTTGGTCAATCTTTCCTCACTCATTCTCTCCATGTGCCCAAACCATTTCAAAACACCCTCTTCTGCTCTCTCAACCACGCTCTTTTTATTTCCACACATCTCTCTTACCCTTACGTTACTTACTCGATCAAACCACCTCACACCACACATTGTCCTCAAACATCTCATTTCCAGCACATCCATCCTCCTGCGCACAACTCTATCCATAGCCCACGCCTCGCAACCATACAACATTGTTGGAACCACTATTCTTTCAAACATACCCATTTTTGCTTTCCGAGATAATGTTCTTGACTTCCACACATTCTTCAAGGCTCCCAGGATTTTCGCCCCTTCCCCCACCCTATGATCCACTTCCGCTTCCATGGTTCCATCCGCTGCCAGATCCACTCCCAGATATCTAAAACACTTTACTTCCTCCAGTTTTTCTCCATTCAAACTTACCTCCCAATTGACTTGACCCTCAACCCTACTGTACCTAACAACCTTGCTCTTATTCACATTTACTCTTAACTTTCTTCTTTCACACACTTTACCAAACTCAGTCACCAGCTTCTGCAGTTTCTCACATGAATCAGCCACCAGCGCTGTATCATCAGCGAACAACAACTGACTCACTTCCCAAGCTCTCTCATCCCCAACAGACTTCATACTTGCCCCTCTTTCCAAAACTCTTGCATTCACCTCCCTAACAACCCCTTCCATAAACAAATTAAACAACCATGGAGACATCACACACCCCTGCCGCAAACCTACATTCACTGAGAACCAATCACTTTCCTCTCTTCCTACATGTACACATGCCTTACATCCTCGATAAAAACTTTTCACTTCTTTTAACAACTTGCCTCCCACGCCATATATTCTTAATACCTTCCACAGAGCATCTCTATCAACTCTATCATATGCCTTCTCCAGATCCATAATTGCTACGTACAAATCCATTTGCTTTTCTAAGTATTTCTCACATACATTCTTCAAAGCAAACACCTGATCCACACATCCTCTACCACTTCTGAAACCACACTGCTCTTCCCCAGTCTGATGCTCTGTACATGCCTTCACCCTCTCAATCAATTCCCTCCCATATAATTTACCAGGAATACTCAACAAACTTATACCTCTGTAATTTGAGCACTCACTCTTATCCCCTTTGCCTTTGTACAGTGGCACTATGCACCCATTCCGCCAATCTTCAGGCACCTCACCATGAGTCATACATACATTAAATAACCTTACCAACCAGTCAATAATACAGTCACCCCCTTTTTTAATAAATTCCACTGCAATACCATCCAAACCTGCTGCCTTGCCGGCTTTCATCTTCCGCAAAGCTTTTACTACCTCTTCTCTGTTTACCAAATCATTTTCCCTAACCCTCTCACTTTGCACACCACCACGACCAAAACACCCTATATCTGCCACTCTATCATCAAACACATTATATAGAATATGTATTATATAGAAATTATATAGAAATATGTATAGAAAACATGACTATGGTTGAAATCAGAACCACATGAGCCCAAGTGTAATGTAAGTAGCAGTGGAGAGGAGCAGTATTATTCATCAAGCAAGATATACAGTGTGTGGGTGTTGCATGCTAGCTCTGCCAGTTTGGCAAAACCTTAGGTATTCTTGACTTGATAGGTACTACCCTTTCTTCCCTTAGCAACTGATATGTTGATCCACTTCATTAGTCTTTCTTTGCCCATCCTTTCCACATGTCCTTACAATTTCTGCCCACCCTGGTCTCCTCTCTCTATCAGACTGTGTTCCACCACGCCTCACTGGTACAATGTCATTTCTTATACAGTCAACTCACCTCTTTCCTCTTATTGTCTTTAGGCATTTCATTTCCAATACACCCACCCTCTTCCATGCTTTCACATGCAGGTGCCAGGACTCACATCCAAAGAACACCACTGAGAATATTGTATTTTCAGACTGTACCTTCAAGCTGACTTTTCCTTTTGCACATTCCTTAGTGCACCCAAGACTTTAGCCCTCTCCCTACCCTGTGGCACACTTCAGCCCCATCATTCCATTGGCTGCCATTTCCATTCCCATGCATCTAATACATGCCAATTTCTTCAGGGTCTTCCCATTCAGACACTCAAACTACTCTTTCTCACTCCACCTGCTATGTATACATCATTACCTTACAGTTTTTATGTTAACTCTTGGCTAACTTTTTTCACACTTCCTGAACTTAAACACCAGCTTCTGGAGTTTCTCAGATCTGCCACCAGAACCCTGTCATCTGCTAACACCACCTTAATTACCTCAAACCTCTTCCCACCCTTCCACCCAAACCCCTACCTGTATCTTGATTATATTGTTGACCTCCTTCACCACCCTGTCCATGAGCAAATTTGATTGCATTGGTGACATCCTGTACTTCAAGACACTCACCCTACTCCCTTCCTACTTACACACATGCCTTACTCTTCATGTAAAAAATCCTCTGCATTGAATAGCTCTCCTTCTACACCTTATATTCATAACACCCCCCACAAGGCATCTCTGTCAGTCCTATCATATGCCTTCTTTTGGTCCATTCATACCACATAAAGATCCCTTTAATTTTCCATATATGTATCACACAAAGTTTTTGAAGCAAACACCAGGTGCATACACTCGTAAAGCCATAATAGTCCACCCCAAACTGTTGCTCTCTACATTGCACCACCCTTCGGATCAATTTGTTTGAAGTGTAGGGAGGTAGGTGGTGAAGGAGAATGCTAAGAAAATATAACATGGAGTTGAAGAGGCTTTAGGGTATCATGATCTGAATATTCAGGAGGATGAGGGCATGCATGGGCTGGAACTAATTCCGATCAATTTGTTTGAAGTGTATGGAGGTAGGTGAAGGAGGATGCTAAGAAAAATTAAATGAAACATGGAGATGAAGAGGCTTTAGGTATCCGGATCTGAATATTTAGGTGGATGAGGGTATGCATGGGCTGGAACTGATTAAACTAGTGTGGTATAAAGGGGAGTGGTGTATTCTTTGGGCTGAACCAGGGCATGTGAAATAGTTGAGGGGCTTCATTATAAATGGTAGGCTTTACTTTTGGTGCATTGAACATGATAGATAGAGAGTTGATGTGTGCAAACAAGGCCATTGTTCATCTATTCATGACATTACCTTCATGAAATTAGAGAGGCATTTATATATTAAAAATCATACAAGTAACTTTGAAGAAAAACAGGAAAATCCATCAGAAAGTTTGATACCTTTAGTAAGAAAACAATTCAAAATTTGATCACTGTTTGGTCCAAGGGAATTTAGACTGATTGTCTTTCAACATTTATTTTAAGAAATTGCCCGTTTACATTGGATTTTAACACATTTCTTTCTTTACAGCAAAAAAAGAAGCTGGGAAAACAGCAAAAGCTTCGAGAGAAGGCCAAAGGGAAGGATAAGAAAAAGGATGAGACAGAAGAGTTCATGGAGCCAGGAAGAGAACACACAACAGAAGTAGAAACAACTAAGAGGATGGTTGAAGCAGATGGAAAGAATGATGTAAAGAAGCAGAAATTAGAAAATCTGTCAGAACCCTCTGAACCACATAAGAAAAGTATGACAAAGAAGCAGGAAATGAACAAGGAAGGACATTCTGACTCCGAGGAAGAGGAATTGGAAGCTCAGGAGTTGGCTTTCCTGAAAAGAAGAAATGAAGAGCAACTGGCAGATGGGGGAACATCTGAAAAGGAGGAAGATAGTGAAGCAGATGAGGACTCAGATCCATGGGATGAAGATAGTGATTATGGTATTTCAGGAAGTGATGATGGGGAGTTAATGTAAGCTTTGATTATTTTCACATTCTGTAACTAAACGTGTGAATTATAATATCAAAACTTACTTTTATTTTTGTATTACTTAATACTTTGAAAGAAGGTAAGGCATTACAACTGAAACTTAACAGGCACCTATAAAAATCTTATGAAATTTTTAATATCTTCCGATAGTATTCATTCATCTCTGGAGGACAGTTGAGTTTGTAGTTTCCATAAATTTACGTTTTTACATTTCTTCTTTTCTCCTGTCTTTTATACTTGTTTGTAGTTTCCCTGTTTTTGAAGTAATGCCAGGAACAAAGAAATGGCCTGATTCGCTCATCTTTATTTTGTAGATGCGATATTTAATGCACTGAAACCATACCCCCCTGTCCACAACAGGGCCCTGTAGATCTTTCCATGCTTTCCCCCAGCTGTTTCAAATACCTTGGTTCAGTCCATTGACAGCAAAGCTCTCCATATATACCACATCACTGACAGCTTATTTCTCCATGTATACCACATCACTCCCATTTACTCAATCCCATATACACCTTTTGCTGTCCTGCATGTTCAGGCCCCAAACACCCAAAATGTTTTCACTCAATCATTCTGTCTCTAGATTATTTTTCCCCTCCTTGTCTCATTTGTTTCTGACACATATTATCCTCTTGGTCTCTCTTCACGCATTCTCTCCAAATGTCCAAACCATTTCAGCACACCCATTTTAGCTCTCTCAACCTTACTCTTATTACCACATCTTTCTTTTACCCTATGATTACTTACTCGATTAATGCTCCTCAACACATTTCATCCTCAAACATTTCCTATCCATCTCATTCACTGTTTTCCAGAGACTCATCTGTGGTCCATGCCTTTCTTCCATACAACATTGTTAGGACTACTATACAGGTTATTTATATATTTATTTTGCTTTGTCGCTGTCTCCAGTGTTAGCGAGGTAGCGCAAGGAAACAGACGAAAGAAATGGCCCAACCCACCCACATACACATGTATATACATACACGTCCACACACGCAAATATACATATCTATACATCTCAACGTAAACATATATATACACACACTGACATATACGTATATACACGTGTACATAATTCATACTGTCTGCCTGTATTCATTTCCCATCGCCACCCCTCCACACATGAAATAACAACCCCTTCCCCCCTCATGTGTGCGAGGTAGCGCTAGGAAAAGACAACAAAGGCCACATTTGTTCACACTCAGTCTCTAGCTGTCATGTAATAATGCACCGAAACCACAGCTCCCTTTCCACATCCAGGCCCCACAAAACTTTCCATGGTTTACCCCAGACACATCACATGCCCTGGTTCAATCCTTTGACAGCATGTCCACCCCAGTATACCACCATTCTAATTCATTCTGTTCCTTGTACACCTTTCACCCTCTTGTATGTTCAGGCCTCAATCGCGCAAAATTTTTTCACTCCATCCTTTCACCTCCTCCTTGGTCTCCCACTTCTCATTCCCTCCACCTCTGACACGTATATCCTCTTTGTCAGTCTTTCCTCACACATTCTCTACATGTGACGAAACCATTTCAATACACCCTCTTCTGCTCTCTCAACCACCATCTTTTTATTACCACACATCTCTCTTACTCTTTCATTACTTACTCGATCAAACCACCTCTCACCACATACTGTCCTCAAACTTCTCATTTCCAACACATCCACCCTCCTCTGAAGAACCCTATTGATAGCCCACACATCGCAACCATATATCATAGTTGGAACCACTAGTCCTTCAAACATACCCATTTTTGCTTCCTGAGATAATGTTCTCGACTTCCACACATTCTTCAACGCTCCCAGAACTTTTGCCCCCCTCCCCCACCCTATGATTCACTTCCGCTTCCATGTGGTTCCATCTGCTGCCAAATCCACTCCCAGATATCTAAAACACTTCACTTCCTCCACTTTTTCTCCATTCAGAATTACCTCCCAATTGACTTGTCCCTCAATCCTACTGTACCTAATAACCTTGCTCTTATTCACATTTACTCTCAGCTTTCTTCTTTCACACACTTTACCGAACTCAGTCACCAGCTTCTGCAGTTTCTCACACAAATCAGCCACCAGGGCTGTTTCATCAGCGAACAACAACTGACTCACTTCCCAAGCTCTCTCATTCACAACGGACTGCATACTTGCCCCTCTTAACAAGACTCTTGCATTCACCTCCCTAACAACCCTATCCGTAAACAAACGACCATGGAGACATCACACACCCCTGCCGCAAACCTACATTCACTGAGAACCAATCACTTTCCTCTCTTCCTACACGTACTCATGCCTTACATCCTCGATAAAAACTTTTCACTGCTTTTAACAACTTGCCTCCCACACAATATATTCTTAGTACCCTCCACAGAGCATCTCTATCAACTCTATCGTATGCCTTCTCCAGATCCATAAATACTACATACAAATTCATTTGCTTTTTTAAGTGTTTCTCACATACATTCTTCAAAGCAAATACCTGATCCACACAACCTCAACATTTCTGAAACCACACTGCTCTTCCCCAATCTGATGCTCTGTACATGCCTTCACCCTCTCAATCAATACCCTCCCATATAATTTCCCAGGAATACTCAAACTTATACCTCTGTAATTTGAGCACTCACTTTTATCCCCTTTGCCTTTGTACAGTGGCACTATGCAAGCATTCCGCCAATCCTCAGGAACCTCACCATGAGACATATATACATTGAATAACCTTACCAACCAGTCAACAATACAGTCACCCGTTTTTTTAATAAATTCTACTGCAATACCATCCAAACCCGCTGCCTTGCTGGCTTTCATCTTCTGCAAAGCTTTTACTACCTCGTCTCTGTTTACCAAATCATTTTCCCTAACCCTCTCACTTTGCACACCACCTCGACCAAAACACCCTATATCTGCCACTCTTATCATCAAACACATTCAACAAACCTTCAAAATACTCACTCCATCTCCTTCTCACATCACCACTACTTGTTATCACCTCCCCATTAGCCCCCTTCACTGAAGTTCCTATTTGTTCCCTTGTCTTACGCACTTTATTTACCTCCTTCCAATACATCTTTTTATTCTCCCAAAAATTTAATGATGCTCACTCACCCCAACTCTCATTTCCCTTCTTTTTCACCTCTTGCACCTTTCCCTTGACCTCCTGCATCCTTCTTTTATACATCTCCCACTCTTTTGCATTATTTCCCTGCAAAAATCATCCAAATGCCACTCTCTTCTCTTTCACTAATAATCTTACTTCTTCATCCCACCACTCAATACCCTTTCTAATCTACCCACCTCCCACGCTTCTCATGCCACCAGCATCTTTTGCGGAAGCCATCACTGCTTCCCTAAATACATCCCATTCTGTACTCAGTCTCTCCTGATACTTCCTCACACAAGTCTCCTTCCCAGGCTCACTTACTCTCACCACTCTTTTCACCCTAACATTCTCTCTTCTTTTCTGAAAACCCATACAAATCTTCACCTTCGCCTCCAGAAGATAATGATCAGACATCCCTCCAGTTGCACCTCTCAACACATTAACATCCAAAAGTCTCTCTTTTGTGCATCTATCAATTAACACATCATCCAATAACGCTCTCTGGCCATCTCTCCTACTTACATATACTTATGTATATCTCTTTTTTTAAACCAGGTATTCCCAATCACCAGTCCTTTTCAGCACATAAATCTACAAGCTCTTCATTTCTATTTACAACACTGAACACCCCATGTACACCAATTATTCCCTCAACTACCACATTACTCACCTTTGCATCCAAATCACCCATCACTATAACCCGGTCTTGTGCATCAAAACCACTAACACACTCACTCAGCTGTTCCCAAAACACTTGCCTCTCATGATCTTTCTTCTCATTCCCAGGTGCATATGCACCAATAATCACCCATCTCTCTCCAACTTTCAGTTTTACCCATATCAATCTAGAGTTTACTTTCTTACACTCCATGACATATCCCACCACTCCTGTTTCAGGAGTAGTGCTACTCCTTCCCTTGCTCTTGTCCTCTCACTAACCCCTGACTTTACTCCCAAGACATTCCTAAACCACTCTTCCCCTTTACCCTTGAGCTTTGTTTCACTCAGAGCCAAAACATCCAGTTCCTTTCCTCAAACATACTACCTATCTCTCCTTTTTTCTCATCTTGGTTACATCCACACACATTTAGACACCCCAATCTGAGCCTTGGAGGAGGATGAGCACTCCCTGCGTGACTCCTTCTTCTGTTTCCTTGTTTAGAAAGTTAAAATACAAGGAGGGCAGGGTTTCCAGCCCCCTGCTCCTGTCCCCTTTAGTTGCCTTCCACGACACGTGAGGAATGCGTGGGAAATATTCTTTCTCCCCTATCCCTGAATTTCTGGCAACTGATGATTTAGCACCTCCTCTAGTCAGGACAAAATTACGTAAGGGAACTTGAAATTGCCGTGGCCACCAGACTAGTTTACTGGGCAGCCACAGATGGCGTTGTGTGTAGGGTGCGCTTATTTACATTCTTTACACTGCACTTGTTGGGATGATAGCATAATTCTCTGAGATTCTTAGCTTATTTTGCTTAAATTTAACCTTAGCTTTGACTTGTAAGACATACTAGAAAGTCAAACGCAAACACCAGTCCATATCGATCCAAGATAAATTAGAAGTTGAAAAAAATGGACCGTGGTGTTTTGGTGCATAACCTGTGAGACATCTACTGTATTGGCTCATCAACTGTTTATGATATAAAGAAGCAAAGGGTGAAAATATTGAATTTCTATGCAGACAGCGATTCCAAGAAGCAAATGACCATTAGAATAGCTATGAAAGATGGTAAGAGTACTGAGCATGATCAAGTGATGATGGAATGGTTCGACAGCAACAGAGTGATAGACTGGGCTTGTCAGGTAGCATGATAATGGACCAGGCTAAATTGTTCCATAAAGAACTTAAATTACAGCATGACTATAGTGAGGGATGGCTTCAAAGATTCAAGAAGCATCATGGAATTTCCATGAATAAAGTGTGTGGATAAAAGCAGTCTACAAACCACGAAGGGGCTGCCAAGTATGCGGACTAATTTGCGAAGCTCGTAGCTGACAAGCACCTCAGTCCTGAACAGGTGTATAATGCAGACGAAACTGCATTATTCTGGCGATGCACACCTAGGAAAACACTAACAGCAGAAGACGAAGAGGACCCCACAGGATTCAAACAATCTAAGGACAGACTTACCATCTTAGGGTGCTCTAATGCAGCAGGTGCACACAGATGTAAACTGCTGGTGATAGGAAAAAGTAAATGTCCCAGGGCCTTGAAAGGTGTTAAAGTTTACCCAGTAATATGATTTAAATTTCTAGCAATCCATGGTATACTTTAGACACATGGGAGATGTATAATTAGAGGGTTAGAGGTGTGTTGATGAATTATTATTACGTGACCACAGTTAGTTTTACATCTCAACTTCTCTTAACATGATTCCATTTGTTGCTCTGGACACTCCTAGGTATCAAACACACTCCATTTCCAGTGCTTCTCCCCATTCAGATTCACACTCCAAAGAACCTGTCTCTTCATTGCTAAACCAAATAACCTTGCTTTGATTCACATATACTCCCATCTCTCTCCCTTCACATATTCCCCCAAACTCAGACACCAGCTTTTGCAGTTTCTCTCTTGTATCTTCTACCAGTGCTGTGGCATCAACTAACATCTGCTGACTCACCTCCCAGTCCTCTCAACCCCCCAGCAGACTGTATAACTGCTCTCCTCTTCAAGGCCCTTGCATTAGTCTCATTCACCACCCCTTGAACAGATTAAACAGTCGTGGTAACATTACACACTCCTGCTGCAGACTCACCTTCACAGTGATCTTCCTCACACAGATACCTTACTCTCCTGATAAAATCTCTTTTCCACTTCTAATGGCTTTCCATTAGCATCACATTTTCTCAGCCTTCCACAGAGCATTTCCATCACCCTTGCTACATGCACTTCTCAGATCCACAAATACCACATAAAGACCCTTTTGTTTCTCTTAAGTATTTTTCACACTTTGTTCAAAGCAAACATCTAATCATCTTGAAGAAATTTCACTATATTGCTGAAGATGCATGCAAATACAAACATCTTGAAATATTGTTCCACACATAGCTTGGAAAAGTCAGTGATGGAGCAGAAAAGACCATCATATGATACTCCTATCCCTGGGGATAGGGTAGAAAGAATACTTCCCACGCATTCCTCATGTGTCGTAGAAGACGACGTAAGGGGACGGGAGCGGGGGGCTAGAAACCCTCCCCTCCTTGTATTTTAACTTTCTGAAAGGGAAAACAGAAGTAGGAATCACGCGGGGAGTGCTCATCCTCCTCGAAGGCTCAGATTGGGGTGTCTAAATGTGTGTGGATGTAACCAAGATGAGAAAAAAGGAGAGATAGGTAGTATGTTTGAGGAAAGGAACTTGGATGTTTTGGCTCTGAGTGAAACGAAGCTCAAAGGTAAAGGGGAAGAGAGGTTTGGGAATGTCTTGGGAGTAAAGTCAGGGGTTATTGAGAGGACAAGAGCAAGGGAAGGAGTAGCGCTACAGGAGTGGTGGGAGTATGTGATAGAATGTAAGAAAGTAAACTCTAGATTGATATGGGTAAAACTGAAAGTTGATGGAGAGAGATGGGTGATTATTGGTGCATATGAGAGGCAAGTGTTTTGGGAGCAGCTGAATGAGTGTGTTAGTGGTTTTGATGCACAAGACCGGGTTATAGTGATGGGTGATTTGAATGCAACGGTGAGTAATGTGGCAGTTGAGGGAATAATTGGTATACATGGGGTGTTCAGTGTTCTAAATGGAAATGGTGAAGAGCTTGTAAATTTATGTGCTGAAAAATGACTGGTGATTGGGAATACCTGGTTTAAAAAGCGAGATATACATAAGTATACGTATGTAAGTAGGAGAGATGGCCAGAGAGCATTATTGGATTACGTGTTAATTGATAAATGCGCGAAAGAGAGACTTTTGGATGTTAATGTGCTGAGAGGTGCAACTGGAGGGATGTCTGATCATTATCTTGTGGAGGTGAAGGTGAAGATTTGTAGAGGTTTTCAGAAAAGAAGAGAGAATGTTGGGGTGAAGAGATTGGTGAGAGTAAGTGAGCTTGGGAAGGAGACTTGTGTGAGGAAGTACCAGGAGAGACTGAATACAGAATGGAAAAAGGTGAGAACAAAGGAGGTAAGGGGAGTGGGGAAGGAATGGGATGTATTTAGGGAAGCAGTGATGGCTTCCGCAAAAGATGCTGGTGGCATGAGAAGCGTGGGAGTTGGGTAGATTAGAAAGGGTAGTGAGTGGTGAGATGAAGAAGTAAGATTATTAGTGAAAGAGAAGAGAGAGGCATTTGGACAATTTTGCAGGGAAATAATGCAAATGAGTGGGAGATGTATAAAAGAAAGAGGCAGGAGGTCAAGAGAAAGGTGCAAGAGGTGAAAAAGAGGGCAAATGAGAGTTGGGGTGAGAGAGTATCATTAAATTTTAGGGAGAATAAAAAGATGTTTTGGAAGGAGGTAAATAAAGTGCATAAGACAAGGGAACAAATAGGAACTTCAGTGAAGGGGCCTAATGGGGAGGTGATAACAAGTAGTGGTGATGTGAGAAGGAGATGGAGTGAGTATTTTGAAAGTTTGTTGAATGTGTTTGATGATAGAGTGGCAGGTATAGGGTGTTTTGGTTGAGGTGGTGTGCGAAGTGAGAGGGTTAGGGAAAATGATTTGGTAAACAGAGAAGAGGTAGTAAAAGCTTTGCGGAAGATGAAAGCCGGCAAGGCAGCGGGTTTGGATGGTATTGCAGTGGAATTTATTAAAAAAGGGGGTGACTGTATTGTTGACTGGTTGGTAAGGTTATTTAATGTATGTATGACTCATGGTGAGGTGCCTGAGGATTGGCAGAATGCTTGCATAGTGCCATTGTACAAAGGCAAAGGGGATAAGAGTGAGTGCTCAAATTACAGAGGTACAAGTTTGTTGAGTATTCCTGGTAAATTATATGGGAGGGTATTGATTGAGAGGGTGAAGGCATGTACAGAGCATCAGATTGGGGAAGAGCAGTGTGGTTTCAGAAGTGGTAGAGGATGTGTGGATCAGGTATTTGCTTTGAAGAATGTATGTGGGAAATACTTAGAAAAGCAAATGGATTTGTATGTAGCATTTATGGATCTGGAGAAGGCATATGAGTTGATAGAGATGCTCGTTGGAAGGTATTAAGAATATATGGTGTGGGAGGCAAGTTGTTAGAAGCAGTGAAAAGTTTTTATCGAGGATGTAAGGCATGTGTACGTGTAGGAAGAGAGGAAAGTGATTGGTTCTCAGTGAATTAGGTTTGCGGCAGGGGTGTGTGATGTCTCCATGGTTGTTTAATTTGTTTATGGATGGGGTTGTTAGGGAGGTGAATGCAAGAGTTTTGGAAAGAGGGGCAAGTATGCAGTCTTTTGGGGATGAGAGAGCTTTGGAAGTGAGTCAGTTGTTGTTCGCTGATGATACAGCGCTGGTGGCTGATTCATGTGAGAAACTGCAGAAGCTGGTGACTGAGTTTGGTAAAGTGTGTGAAAGAAGAAAGTTGAGAGTAAATGTGAATAAGAGTAAGGTTATTAGGTACAGTAGGGTTGAGGGTCAAGTCAATTGGGAGGTAAGTTTGAATGGAGAAAAAGTGGAGGAAGTGAAGTGTTTTAGATATCTGGGAGTGGATTTGGCAGCGGATGGAACCATGGAAGCGGAAGGGAATCATAGGGTGGTGGAGGGGGCAAAAATTCTGGGAGCCTTGAAGAATGTGTGGAAGTCAAGAACATTATCGCGGAAAGCAAAAATGGGTATGTTTGAAGGAATAGTGGTTCCAACAATGTTGTATGGTTGCAAGGCGTGGGCTATGGATAGAGTTGTGCGCAGGAGGGTGGATGTGCTGGAAATGAGATGTTTGAGGACAATATGTGGTGTGAGGTGGTTTGATCGAGTAAGTAATGTAAGGGTAAGAGAGATGTGTGGTGATAAAAAGAGTGTGGTTGAAAGAGCAGAAGAGGGTGTTTTGAAATGGTTTGGTCACATGGAGAGAATGAGTGAGGACAGATTGACCAAGAGGATATATGTGTCAGAGGTGGAGGGAACGAGAAGTGAGAGACCAAATTGGAGGTGGAAAGATGGAGTGAAAAAGATTTTGAGTGATCGGAGCCTGAACATGCAGGAGGGTGAAAGGCGTGCAAGGAATAGAGTGAATTGGAATGATGTGGTATACCGGGGTCGACGTGCTGTCACTGAATTGAACGAGGGCATATGAAGCATCTGGGGTAAACCATGGAAAGTTGTGTGGGGCCTGGATATGGAAAGGGAGCTGTGGTTTTGGTGCATTATTACATGACAGCTAGAGACTGAGTGTGAACGAATGGGGCCTTTGTTGTCTTTTCCTAGCGCTACCCTGCACTCATACGGGGGGAGGGTGTTGTTATTCCATGTGTGGCGAGGTGGCGATGGGAATGAATAAAGGCAGACAGTATAAATTATGTACATGTGTATATATGTATATATATGTATACATTGAGATGTATAGGTATGTATATTTGCGGGTGTGGACGTGTATGTATATACATGTGTATGTGGATGGGTTGGGCCATTCTTTCGTCTGTTTCCTTGTGCTACCTCGCTAACGCGGGAGACAGCGACAAAGCAAAATAAAATAAATAAAAATGAATACATATGATACCCATCAAAAGGAAAGGAGATTGGGAAGAGGTGCTGAACTGCAAAGCAGTCTCCTTGACGGGTGTGGTCTGTAAGGTCTTGGAAAAGTTAGTCAGTAAGAAAATGGATGACTTTGTACAAAGGAGAAATTACCCAAGTGAGAGGCAACATGATTTTAGGGAAAGGAAGTCATGTGTAATGAACCTCTTAGATTTTTATGAGAGAGTGAGCTATGTCTTAGACAAAAGGGAATGCTGTTTAGATTGTTTATTTTTTGACTGCTAGAAAGTTTGACCAGTACCACATGGGAAGCTGATTAAGAAGCTGGAATATGGAAGAAACTCCTTTAATGGTTACTGGAAGGGAGCGCTGGACACGTCAGAGGAGCCTTTCTCCAAGTGGTTGGAGGTCACCAGTGGTGTGTCCCAGAGTTCTGTTTTAGGACCATTACTCTTCTTGATCTTTAGGAATGACTTGAGGAGGAAGGCTAGCGTGGGACCCCACCACCCTCACATTGGCCTTTGTCTTGTCATGTGGAATAGCCAATTACATAATAACTGGACCTAATTTTCATGAAAGTAATCATAGGGTGATGGAGGATATTATTAACATGATAGTATAGCTAGAATATTTCCAAGCATACAGTATTATGACTTGTGTCATTTAGAGTGTGCAGTGTATTACTTAGTGTGTGTTTTTGACTCTGAGTGAAACGAAACTCAAGGGTAAAGGGGAAGAGTGGTTTTGGGATGTCTTGGGAGTAAAGTCGGGTTAGTGAGAGGACACGAGCAAGGGAAGGAGTAGCACTACTTTAGAAACAGGAGTGGTGGGAGTATGTGATACAGTGTAAGAAAGTAAGCTCTAGATTGATATGGGTAAAACTGAAAGTGGATGGAGAGATGGGTGATTATTGGTGCATATGCACCTGGGCATGAGAAGAAAGATCATGAGGCAAGTGTTTTGGGAGCAGCTGAGTGAGTGTGTTAGTAGTTTTGATGCACAAGACCAGGTTATAGTGATGGGTGATTTGAATGCAAAGGTGAGTAATGTGGCAGTTGAGGGAATAATTGGTGTACATAGGGTGTTCAGTGTTGTAAATGGAAATGGTGAAGAGCTTGTAGATTTATGTGCTGATAAAGGACTGGTGATTAGGAATACCTGGTTTGAAAAGAGAGATGTACATAAGTATACATACGTAAGTAGGAGAGATGGCCAGAGAGCGTTATTGGATTATGTGTTAATTGATAGGCACACGAAAGAGAGACTTTTGGTTATTAATGTGCTGAGAGGTGCAACTGGAGGGATGTCTGATCATTATCTTCTAGAGGCGAAGGTGAAGATTCGTTGAGGTTTTCAGAAAAGAAGAGAGAATGTTGGGGTGAAGAGAGTGGTGAGAGTAAGTGAACTTGGGAAGGAGACTTGTGTGAGGAAGTACCAGGAGAGACTGAGTACAGAATGGAAAACGGTGAGAACAAAGAATGTAAGGGGAGTGGGGGAGGAATGGGATGTATTTAGGGAAGCAGTGATGGCTTGCGCAAAAGATGCTTGTGGCATGAGAAGCGTGGGAGGTGGGCAGATAAGAAAGGGTAGTGAGTGGTGGGATAAAGAAGTAAGATTATTAGTGAAAGAGAAGAGAGAGGCATTTGGATGATTTTTGCAGGGAAATAATGTAAATAACTGAGAGATGTATAAAAGAAAGAGGCAGGAAGTCAAGAGAAGGGAGCAAGAGTTGAAAAAGAGGGCAAATGAGAGTTGGGGTGAGAGAGTATCATTAAATTTTAGGGAGAATAAAAAGATGTTTTGGAAGAAACTTCATTGATGGGGACTAATGGGGAGGTGATAACAAGTAATGGTGATGTGAGGAGATGGAGTGAGTATTTTGAAGTTTTGTTGAATGTGTTTGATGATAGAGTGGCAGATATAATTGTGTTTGGTTGAGGTGGTGTGCAAATTGAGAGGGTTAGGGAGAATGATTTGGTAAACAGAGAAGAGGTAGTAAAAGCTTTGCGGAAGATGAAAGCCGGTAAGGCAGCGGGTTTGGATGGTATTGCAGTGGAATTTATTAAAAAAGGGGATGACTGTATTGTTGACTGGTTGGTAAGGTTATTTAATGTATGTATGACTCATGGTGAGGTTCCTGAGGATTGGCGGAATGCTTGCATAGTGCCATTGTGCAAAGGGAAAGGGGATAAAAGTGAGTACTCAAATTACAGAGGTATAAGTTTGTTGAGTATTCCTGGGAAATTATGTGGGAGGGTATTGATTGAGAGGGTGAAGGCATGTACAGCGCATCAGACTGGGGAAGAGCAGTGTGGTTTCAGAAGTGATAGAGGATGTGTGGATCAGGTGTTTGCTTTGAAGAATGTATGTGAGAAATACTTAGAAAAGCAAATGGATTTGTATCTAGCATTTATGGATCTGGAGAAGGCATATGATAGAGTTGATAGAGATGCTCTGCGGAAGGTATTAATAATATATGGTGTTGGAGGAAAGTTGTTAGAAGCAGTGAAAAGTTTTTATCGAGGATGTAAGGCACGTGTATGAGTAGGAAGAGAGGAAAGTGATTGGTTCTCAGTGAATGTTGGTTTGCAACAGGGGTGCATGATGTCTCCATGGTTGTTTAATTTGTTTATGGATGGGGTTGTTAGGGAGGTGAATGCGAGAGTGTTGGAAAGAGGGGCAAGTATGCAGTCTGTTGTGGATGAGAGAGCTTGGGAAGTGAGTCAGTTGTTGTTCGCTGATGGTACAGCACTGGTGGCTGATTCGGGTGAGAAACTGCAGAAGCTGGTGACTGAGTTTGGTAAAATGTGTGGAAGCTGAAAGTAAATGTGAATAAGAGTAAGGTTATTAGGTACACGTATGGTTGAGGGACAAGTCAATTGGGAGGTAAGCTTGAATGGAGAAAAAGTGGAGGAAGTTAAGTGTTTTAGATATCTGAGAGTGGATTTGGCAGTGGATGGAACCATGGAAGCGGAAGTGAATCATAGGGTGTAGGAGGGGGCGAAAGTTCTGGGAGCGTTGAAAATTGTGTGGAAGTCGAGAACCTTATCTTGGAAAGCAAAAATGGGTATGTTTGAAGGAATAGTGGTTCCAACAATGTTATATGGTTGCGAGGCGTGGGCTATAGATAGAGTTGTGTGGAGGTGGGTAGATGTGCTGGAAATGAGATGTTTGAGGACAATATGTGGTGTGAGGTGGTTTGATCGAGTAAGTAATGAAAGGGTAAGAGAGATGTGTGGTGATAAAAAGAGAGTGGTTGAGAGAGCAGAAGAGGGTGTTTTGAAATGGTTTGGTCACATGGAGAGAATTAGTGAGAAAAGATTGACAAATAGGATATATGTGTCAGAGTTGGAGGGAAGAAAGAGAAGCAGGAGACCAGATTGGAGGTAGAAGGATGGAGTGAAAAAGATTATGAGCAATCAGGGCCTGAACATACAGTAGGGTGAAAGGCGTGCAAGGAATAGAGTGAATTAGAATGATATGGTATACTGGGGTCGTTGTGCTGTCCATGGATTGAACCAAGGCATGTGAACCGTCTGGGGTAAACCATGGAAAGGTCTGTAGGGCCTGGATGTGGAAAGGTAGCTGTGGTTTTGGTCCATTACACATGACAGCTAGAGACTGAGTGTGAACAAATGTGGCATTTTTTGTCTTTTCATGGCGCTTCCTCGCTGGAATGGCAGGGAGGGGGAATGCTATTTCGTATATGGCGGGGTGGTGAATGGGAAAGGATGAAGGCAGCAAGTATGGATATGTACATTTGTATATATGTTTGTGAATGTATATGTTGGAATGTATATGTATGCTTATGTGCATGTGTAGGTGTTTATGTATATACATGTGCATGTGGATTTGTTGTCTGTTTCCTTGCACTACCTTGCTAACGCGGGAGACGGCGGTCAAGTATAATAATATAAATGAATAAATATTTTATCTTGGAGAGTAAAAATGGGTATGTTTGAAGGAATAGTGGTTCCAACAATGTTATATGGTTGCGAGGCTTGGGCTACAGATAAGGTCATGTGGAGGAGGGTGGATATGTTGGAAATGAAATGTTTGAGGACAATATGTGTGGTGTGAGGTGATTTGATCGATTAAGTAATGAAAGAGTAAGAGGGATGTGTGGTATTAAAAAGGGTGTGCTTGAGAAAGCAGATGTGTGTGTTGAAATGGTTTCGAACATGGAGAGAATGAGTAAGGAAAGATTGACAAAGGGGGATATATGTGTTAGAGGTGGAGGAAAGAAGAAGCAGGAGACCATTTTGGAGGTGGAAGGATGGAGTGAAAAAGATTTTGAGCGATTGGGGCTTGAACATACAAGAGGGTGAAAGGCATGCAAGGAATAGAGTGAATTGGAATGATGTGGTATACTGGGGTTGACGTGCTGTCAATGGATTGAACCAGGGCATATGAAGCATCTGGGGTGAACCATGGAAAGGTCTGTCAAGCCTGGATGTGGAAAGGGAGCTGTATATATATATGGTCAAAGCCTTGTGGCTGAGAACTCAAGAGTGAGTGTATTATACTTTAGCAAATACAGAAATGTGCTCAATATTCTAATGTGGATGATAGAGAAGTGGGTTAATGAAAGAGTTAAGGAAGAAGCAGACAGAGTAGTTAATAGGAAACATTCCAAGCAAATGGAGTTTGAATAGAAGAAAATTAGAGTAGCAGTACATGATAAACTTGAGGTAGAGCAGGTTATGGAGGTAAGTCATAAGTTTGAACTATTTTTAGTAGATGTATCCCATAACTAATGTAGGTTTAAATAAGAGTCCTTCGTAGTCATCCATAGATCATGATAGGCTATTCTATGTGTTTTTACTTCTTTTTGCTTTTGCAGTTTTTGTACTTTCTCCAGGTCATTTCAGCTTCTTCATCCAAGCTATGATTTTCTTTTCAAATTTATTGCATTTTTCATCTCTGCATCAGAAGAGGGTGAAATTTAATGAAACTGTATGAAAGCTAGAAGACTTACTGCAATGACTGGATAAAACAGAGTTGAATTTTATAAGGTCTGGAGACGTTAACTTTCACTTTATTGAATTGAAAGAAAGGGGAGCAGAATATGGATGCTGATAGTTTTTTCATACATTTTTGCTCTTTCCTGTCTTATGAGGTAGTGCCACAAACATGAAGATAGGCCTCATTCACTGGTATCTATTCTCTTGATGTCACATACAAATACATCAAATCCACAACCCCCTCTCTACAACCAGGCCCCACAGACCTTTCCATGGTTTCCCCCAGCTGTTTCATATACCCTGGTTTAGGCCATTGACAGCATGTTACCCCCAGTATACCACATCACACTTGACTGTATCCCATGCACCTTTCACCCTTGTGCATGTTCAGGACCCGATCACTCAAGATATTTTTAACTCCATCCTTCATCTCCAATTTGGTTTCTCCACTTCTGACACTTATATCCTCCTCAAAAAGTAATGGTGACTCCAGAAAAGGAACCAACAGTAAAAAGATTGATAGTGAAGAAAGCACTGAAGTCTTTGGAGTTCTCATATTTTGGGGTTGACTAAGCTGACTCTCTTTTTGTGAGGAGCCCTTCCAGTGTCCAAACTCTCCCCTAAATCATGAGCTCAGGTGCATGCACCTAGAAAAATTTGGAAATTTTATGATGGCTGGTACAGCATATCTCGCTTTCTGAAGGCTGCTAGAAAGGTTGTTTAGAGCATATAGGAAGGGCTGGCCCAATATGAAAACATTCATTGTATGTTAATGTAGCCAAGTTAAGAACATGCTAAAAATATCATTTGCAGAGAATTCAGCAACACTTTGCAAGGAAAATTGAGAAAATGAACATTGTACTTATGAAATGTTAAGAGTTTGAATTACATATTCTGGAAAGGACAGAAAGATATGTGCAAATTTATGCATAATAGATTAAAGTAAACCCATTTAAGCATAAGACAAGGAAGGAAAACAGTAATCAAGTTTATGAGAATCTCTTGCATTATAACACCAAATATGACTTATGAGAAACACCAGGAAAAATGGAGAGTCTCTAATATTTTGTCCAATGACGTAAAAGACCTTGCAGGGAATGAGTACAGAAAACTTAAAAATAAGACTAAAGAAATGGCTAACAACATTTCCTCTGGAACCCAAGATTGAAAGATTATCCACTATGCAAGACCAGCTAAGAGAGAATGTGCAGTAAAACAAGGAATATGTGAGGTATCGCTACAGGCTAGCTCCTTCCTTGTGGTAAAATCTTTTTATGTAGGTACTCGTAGGTAGGTGTATACACATGCTCTCTCTCTCTGTCTAGTTGATGATAGCCAGGCACCGACTTGAGAAATGTATTATTGATACTACCAGCCTGGGGATCAAGGAATTTGTGATAACTCTACAGTGACCTAGCAGTTAGTGGCTGTCAAATTTCACTCTTTTGGTCCAAGTTGCTATCTTTCCTTTATCTCCTGCTCACATGAGATGATACTCGACCATGTAACTCACATGACTCGTTCTTTTTAACCCTAGATGTTCATGCTAGCACTACCTTTGGGCAAAAAGTAGGTAGGTATTCTCTCTCTCTCAGATGCCAGTTACGCAAATCCATTTCACCCCCACAGAGTAAGAGGGAATGACAAATATGGTCCCACTAATTAGCTCTCTAGAGCCAGTTAAACACTGTACATAGAGTACAACTTGTCTCAGTTATTGGTCCAGCCAGTTACCATACCAGGGCGCTTCCTCCCTCCTGTAAAATGAGTATACTAAAGGATTCAGGATACTCTGTGTAGGTCTATCTATAGTGTACTTAATTCTGATTATTGTATCTACTGCCTTGAAGATTACTAAAGGGACGTTACTTGGTACCAGAGAATTTAGATGCTGTGAAAGAAATCTAATCTTCATACATGCACACATGTTTATATATTCACATAGTCATATACGGCCTCCATGGTGTAGTGGTTAGTGTCACTGACAATGAGTAAGCACTTGTTTGCTGTCAGCCCATACCCGGCCCAGATGTTCATCCACCCCTTGGGGCTGGTTGATGAATGGGTACCTGGCTTAATCTGAAGTGTGAGTGTGCATGCAAATACAGAAGTATAAACATAGGACACATATACAAGTTTGAGAGACAGGGCAACATGAGTGTAAAACTCCCTCCCCTTAACACACAAACGATAATAATCACACTAACACAAGAGATGGGCCCCCACGAGTGTAAAAACTCCCCATACAATACGAAAGGTAATTATGAGTACATGGGAGGCTTATTGAGAAGCTGGTTCACCAGGGTGTAACTCCTTTGCTGACAGAAGTTTATCTTAGTGAAAGAGAACAAAAGACGTCAGAGGTGACCAGCGCAGCGTCATAGGGGTCTGTTTTAGGA
The DNA here is from genome assembly GCF_036320965.1 of Panulirus ornatus. Taxonomy (NCBI): domain Eukaryota; kingdom Metazoa; phylum Arthropoda; class Malacostraca; order Decapoda; family Palinuridae; genus Panulirus; species Panulirus ornatus. The sequence continues at coordinate 7,587,299 of NC_092276.1, forward strand.
CCATTATTCCTCTTGGTCAGTGCAAATTCCTATTAAGAGGGTGAGGAATACCAGAATATGGTAATATCCTTTATTAGTTCTATATTACACTGGATATCATGTTTGGCTGAAAATATGGTTAACAGTAGTTTGGTAGGAGTTGTGGCTAGGCTCCCGGTGATGCGTTAAGCGTATCACCTCTGACCTATACTTGGACATATCCCTCAGCCCTAGCGTTAGGGCATGGTTAAGATGACTGTAGTTAGTACAGGGAAAGTCACTGTACTGGAAGTCCACCAGGGATAACTTCCTGTCTATCTTTGCCAGAAGGGACCGCGGCTTATCATCTGCACGCAAAGACAACAGGCTGGAGTACATCACCTGCAAACATAGTGAAAGTCGACAGTAAATCTCACATTCATGAAGAAATTGTAGTGGCATTTGCATACCATTGTAACGACATACTTTAAGAGACATACAGAACTTAAAAGGTAATATATATATATTTCAGAAGTGGTAGAGGATGTGTGGATCAGGTGTTTGCTTTGAAGAATGTATGTGAGAAATACTTAGAAAAGCAAATGGATTTGTATGTAGCATTTATGGATCTGGAGAAGGCATATGATAGAGTTGATAGAGATGCTCTGTGGAAGGTATTAAGAATATATGGTGTGGGAGGCAAGTTGTTAGAAGCAGTGAAAAGTTTTTATCGAGGATGTAAGGCATGTGTACGTGTAGGAAGAGAGGAAAGTGATTGGTTCTCAGTGAATGTAGGTTTGCGGCAGGGGTGTGTGATGTCTCCATGGTTGTTTAATTTGTTTATGGATGGGGTTGTAAGGGAGGTAAATGCAAGAGTCCTGGAAAGAGGGGCAAGTATGAAGTCTGTTGGGGATGAGAGAGCTTGGGAAGTGAGTCAGTTGTTGTTCGCTGATGATACAGCGCTGGTGGCTGATTCATGTGAGAAACTGCAGAAGCTGGTGACTGAGTTTGGTAAAGTGTGTGGAAGAAGAAAGTTGAGAGTAAATGTGAATAAGAGCAAGGTTATTAGGTACAGTAGGGGTGAGGGTCAAGTCAATTGGGAGGTGAGTTTGAATGGAGAAAAACTGGAGGAAGTGAAGTGTTTTAGATATCTGGGAGTGGATCTGTCAGCGGATGGAACCATGGAAGCGGAAGTGGATCATAGGGTGGGGGAGGGGGCGAAAATTTTGGGAGCCTTGAAAAATGTGTGGAAGTCGAGAACACTATCTCGGAAAGCAAAAATGGGTATGTTTGAGGGAATAGTGGTTCCAACAATGTTGTATGGTTGCGAGGCGTGGGCTATGGATAGAGATGTGCGCAGGAGGATGGATGTGCTGGAAATGAGATGCTTGAGGACAATGTGTGGTGTGAGGTGGTTTGATCGAGTAAGTAACGTAAGGGTAAGAGAGATGTGTGGAAATAAAAAGAGCGTGGTTGAGAGAGCAGAAGAGGGTGTTTTGAAATGGTTTGGGCACATGGAGAGAATGAGTGAGGAGAGATTGACCAAGAGGATATATGTGTCGGAGGTGGAGGGAACGAGGAGAAGAGGGAGACCAAATTGGAGGTGGAAAGATGGAGTGAAAAAGATTTTGTGTGATCGGGGCCTGAACATGCAGGAGGGTGAAAGGAGGGCAAGAAATAGAGTGAATTGGAGTCATGTGGTATACAGGGGTTGACGTGCTGTCAGTGGATTGAAGCAAGGCATGTGAAGCGTCTGGGGTAAACCATGGAAAGCTGTGTAGGTATGTATATTTGCGTGTGTGGACGTGTGTATGTACATGTGTATGGGGGGGGGGGGTTGGGCCATTTCTTTCGTCTGTTTCCTTGCGCTACCTCGCAAACGCGGGAGACAGCGACAAAGTATAAAAAAAAAAAAAAAAAAAATATATATATATATATATATATATATATATATATTATATATATATATTTTTTTTTTCTTTTTTTATACTTTGTCGCTGTCTCCCGCGTTTGCGAGGTAGCGCAAGGAAACAGACGAAAGAAATGGCCATTTCTTTCGTCTGTTTCCTTGCGCTACCTCGCAAACGCGGGAGACAGCGACAAAGTATAAAAAAAAAAAAAAAATATATATATATATATATATATATATATATATATATTATATATATATATATTTTTTTTTTCTTTTTTTATACTTTGTCGCTGTCTCCCGCGTTTGCGAGGTAGCGCAAGGAAACAGACGAAAGAAATGGCCCAACCCACCCCCATACAACATGTATATACATACGTCCACACACGCAAATATACATACCTACACAGCTTTCCATGGTTTACCCCAGACGCTTCACATGCCCTGATTCAATCCATTGACAGCACGTCGACCCCGGTATACCACATCGATCCAATTCACTCTATTCCTTGCCCGCCTTTCACCCTCCTGCATGTTCAGGCCCCGATCACTCAAAATCTTTTTCACTACATCTTTCCACCTCCAATTTGGTCTCCCACTTCTCCTCGTTCCCTCCACCTCCGACACATATATCCTCTTGGTCAATCTTTCCTCACTCATTCTCTCCATGTGCCCAAACCATTTCAAAACACCCTCTTCTGCTCTCTCAACCACGCTCTTTTTATTTCACACATCTCTCTTACCCTTACATTACTTACTCGATCAAACCACCTCACACCACACATTGTCCTCAAACATCTCATTTCCAGCACATCCACCCTCCTGCGCACAACTCTATCCATAGCCCACGCCTCGCAACCATACAACATTGTTGGAACCACTATTCCTTCAAACATACTCCTGAAACAGGAGTTGTGGGAGTATGTGATAGAATGTAAGAAAGTAAATTCTAGATTAATATGGGTAAAACTGAAAGCTGATGGAGAGAGATAGGTGATTATTGGTGCATATGCACCTGGGCATGAGAAGAAAGATCATGAGAGGCAAGTGTTTTGGGAGCAGCTGTATAAGTGTGTTAGTGGTTTTGATCCACAAGACCGGGTTATAGTGATGGGTGATTTGAATGCAAAGGTGAGTAATGTGGCAGTTGAGGGAATGATTGGTATACATAGGGTGTTCAATGTTGTAAATGGAAATGGTGAAGAGCTTGTAGATTTATGTGCTGAAAAAGGACTGGTGATTGGGAATACCTGGTTTAAAAAGCGAGATATACATAAGTATACGTATGTAAGGAGGAGAGATGGCCAGAGAGCGTTATTGGATTACGTGTTGATTGACAGGCGCGCGAAAGAGAGACTTTTGGATGCTAATGTGCTGAGAGGTGCAACTGGAGGGATGTCTGATCATTATCTTGTGGAGGCGAAGGTGAAGATTTGTATGGGTTTTCAGAAAAGAAGAGAGAATGTTGGGGTGAAGAGGGTGGTGAGAGTAAGTGAGCTTGGAAAGGAAACTTGTGTGAGGAAGTACCAGGAGAGACTGAGTACAGAATGGAAAAAGGTGAGAACAAAGGAGGTAAGGGGAGTGGGGAGGAATGGAATGTATTTAGGGAATCAGTGATGGCTTGCGCAAAAGATGCTTGTGGCATGAGAAGCGTGGGAGGTGGGTTGATTAGAAAGGGTAGTGAGTGGTGGGATGAAGAAGTAAGATTATTAGTGAAAGAGAAGAGAGAGGCATTTGGACGATTTTTGCAGGGAAAAAATGCAAATTAGTGGGAGATGTATTAAAGAAAGAGACAGGAGGTCAAGAGAAAGGTGCAAGAGGTGAAAAAGAGGGCAAATGAGAGTTGGGGTGAGAGTATCATTAAATTTTAGGGAGAATAAAAAGATGTTCTGGAAGGAGGTAAATAAAGTACGTAAGACAAGGGAGCAAATGGGAACTTCAGTGAAGGGGGCTAATGGGGAGGTGATAACAAGTAGTGGTGATGTGAGAAGGAGATGGAGTGAGTATTTTTAAGGTTTGTTGAATGTGTTTGATGATAGAGTGGCAGATATAGGGTGTTTTGGTCGAAGTGGTGGGCAAAGTGAGAGGGTTAGGGAAAATTATTTGATAAACAGAGAAGAGGTAGTAAAAGCTTTGCTGAAGATGAAAGCCGGCAAGGCAGCAGGTTTGGATGGTATTGCAGTGGAATTTATTAAAAAAGGGGGTGACTGTATTGTTGACTTGTTGGTAAGGTTATTTAATGTATGTATGACTCATGGTGAGGTGCCTGAGGATTGGCGGAATGCTTGCATAGTGCCATTGTACAAAGGCAAAGGGGATAAGAGTGAGTGCTCAAATTACAGAGGTATAAGTTTGTTGAGTATTCCTAGTATATCATATGGGAGGGTATTGATTGAGAGGGTGAAGGCATGTACAGAGCATCAGACTGGGGAAGAGCAGTGTAGTTTCAGAAGTGGTGGAGGATGTGTGGATCAGGTGTTTGCTTTGAAGAATGTATGTGAGAAATACTTAGAAAAGCAAATGGATTTATGGATCTGGAGAAGGCATATGATAGGGTTGATAGAGATGCTCTGTGGAAGGTACTAAGAATATATGGTGTGGGAGGCAAGTTGTTAGAAGCAGTGAAAAGTTTTTATCGAGGATGTAAGATATGTGTACGTGTAGGAAGAGAGGAAAGTGATTGTTTCTCAGTGAATGTAGGTTTGCGGCAGGGGTGTGTGATGTCTCGATGGTTGTTTTATTTGTTTATGGATGGGGTTGTTAGGGAGGTGAATGCAAGAATTTTGGAAAGAAGGGCATGTATGCAGTCTGTTGTGGATGAGAGAGCTTGGGAAGTGAGTCAGTTGTTGTTCGCTGATGATACAGCGCTGGTGGCTGATTCATGAGAGAAACTGCAGAAGCTGGTGACTGAGTTTGGTAAAGTGTGTGAAAGAAGAAAGTTAAGAGTAAATGTGAATAAGAGCAAGGTTATTAGGTACAGTAGGGTTGAGGGTCAAGTCATTTGGGAGGTAAGTTTGAATGGAGAAAAACTGGAGGAAGTAAAGTGTTTTAGATATCTGGGAGTGGATCTGGCAGCGAATGGAACCATGGGAGCGGAAGTAAATCATAGGGTGGGGGAGGGTCCGAAAATCCTGGGAGCCTTGAAGAACGTGTGGAAGTCGAGAACATTATCTCGGAAAGCAAAAATGGGTATGTTTGAAGGAATAGTGGTTCCAACAATGTTGTATGGTTGCGAGGCGTGGGCTATGGATAGAGTTGTGCGCAGGAGGGTGGCTGTGCTCGAAATGAGATGTTTGAGGACAATATGTGGTGTGAGGTGGTTTGATCGAGTAAGTAATGTAAGGGTAAGAGAGAGGTGTGGAAATAAAAAGAGCGTGGTTGAGAGAGCAGAAGAGGGTGTTTTGAAATGGTTTGGGCACATGGAGAGAATGAGTGAGGAAAGATTGACCAAGAGGATATATGTGTCGGAGGTGGAGGGAACGAGGAGAAGTGGGAGACCAAATTGGAGGTGGAAAGATGTAGTGAAAAAGATTTTGAGTGATCGGGGCCTGAACATGCAGGAGGGTGAAAGGCGGGCAAGGAATAGAGTGAATTGGATCGATGTGGTATACCGGGGTCGACGTGCTGTCAATGGATTGAATCAGGGCATGTAAACCAACTTTCCATGTAAACCATGGAAAGTTGTGTGGGGCCTGGATGTGGAAAGGGAGCTGTTGTTTCGGGCATTATTGCGTGACAGCTGGAGACTGAGTGTGAACGAATGGGGCCTTTGTTGTCTTTTCCTAGTGCTACCTCGCACACGTGAGGGGGGAGGGGGATGGTATTTCATGTGTGGCGAGGTGGCGATGGGAATGAATAGGGGCAGGCAGTGTGAATTGTGTGCATGGGTATATATGTATGTGTCTGTGTGTGTATATATATGTGTACATTGAGATTTATAGGTATGTATATTTGCGTGTGTGGGCGTGTGTGTGTGTACATTGTGTATGGGGGTGGGTTGTGCCATTTCTTTCGTCTGTTTCCTTGCGCTACCTCGCAAACGCGGGAGACAGCGGCAAAAAAAAAAAGAAATATATATATATATATATATATATATATATATATATATATATATATATATATATATATATATATATATATATATATATATTTGTCGCTGTCTCCCGCGTTAGCTAGGTGGCGCAAGAAAACAGACGAAAGAATGGCCCAACCCACCACATGTACACACATATACATACCTATACATTGCAACGTATACATACATATACATACAGACATATGCATATATACATATGTACATATTAATACTTGCTGCCTTCATCCATTCCCGTCGCAACCCCGCCACACATGAAATGGCACCCCCTCCCCCTCCGCGCGCGAGGTATCGCTAGGGAAAGACAACAAAGGGCACAATCGTTCACTATCTCTAGCTATCATGTGTAATGTACCGAAACCACAGGTACCTTTCCACATCCAGGCCCCACAAAACTTCCCACGGTTTACCCCAGACGCTTCACATGCCTTGGTTCAATCCATTTACAGCACGTCGACCCCGGTATACCACATCGTTCCAACTCACTCTATTCCTTGCACGCCTTTCACCCTCCTGCATGTTCAGGCCCCGATCGCTCAAAATCTTTGTCACTCCATCCTTCCCCTTCCAATTTGGTCTCCCACTTCTCCTCGTTCGCTCCACCTCTGACACATATATCCTCTTTGTCAATCTTTCCTCACTCATTCTCCATTTGACCATACCATTTCAATACACCCTGTTCTGCCCTCAACCACACTTTTTATTACCACACATCTCTCTTACCCTTTCATTTCTTTACTCGATCAAACTACCTCACACCACATATTGTCCTCAAACATCATCATTTCCAACACATCCACCCTCCTCCGCACAACTCTATCTATAGCCCATGCCTCGCAACCGTATAATATTGTTGGAACCACTGGTCCTTCAAACATACCCATTTTTGCTCTCCGGGATAACGTTCTCGACTTCCACACATTCTTCAACGCTCCCATAACCTTCGCCCCCTCCCCCAACCTGTGACTCGCTACAACTTCCATGATTCCATCCGCTGCTAAATCCACTCCCAGATATCTAAAACACTTCACTTCCTCCAGTTTTTCTCCAAACTTACTTCCCAATCGACTTGTCCCTCAACCTTACTGAACATAATAACCTTGCTCTTATTCACATTTACTCTCAGCTTTCTTCTTTCACACATTTTACCAAATTCAGTCACCAGCTTCTGCAGTTTCTCACCCGAATCAGCCACCAGCGGTGCATCATCAGCGAACAACTCTCACTTCCCAAGCCCTCTCATCAACAACAGACTGTATACTTGCTCTTCTCTCCAAAACTCTTGCATTCACCTCCCTAAAGACCCCATCCATAAACAAACAACCATGGAGACATCACGTACCCCTTGCAAACCGACATTCACTGGGAACGAATCACTTTCCTCTCTTCCTGCTCGTACACATCCCTTACATCCTCTATAAAACCTTTTCACCGCTTCTAGGAACTTACCTCCCACACCATATACTCTTAATACCTTCCGCAGAGCATCTCTATTAACTCTGTCATATGTCTTCTCCATATCCATAAATACTACACACAAGTCCATTTGTTTTTCTAAGTATTTCTCATATATTCTTCAAAGCAAACACCTGATCCACACATCCTCTACCACTTCTGAAACCACACTACTCCTCCCCAATCTGATGATGCTCTGTACAAGCCTTCACCCTCTCAATCAATACCCTCCCATATAATTTCCCAGGAATACTCGAGAAACTTATGCCTTTGTAATTTGAACACTCACCTTTATCCCCTTTGCCTCTGTACAATGGCATTATGCATGCATTCCGCCAATCCTCAGGCACTTCACCATGAACCATACATACATTGAATATCCTCACCAACCAGTCAACAACACAGTCACCCCCTTTTTAAATAATTTCCACTGTAATACCATCCAAACCCGCCGCCTTGCCGGCTTTCATATTCCTCAAAGCTTTCACCACCTCTTTCCTGTTTATCAGACCATTCTCCCTGACCCTCTCACTTTGCACACCATCTCGACCAAAGCACCTTATATCTGCCACTCTATCATCAAACACATTCTCTCTCTCTCTCTCTCTCTCTCTCTCTCTCTCTCTCTCTATATATATATATATATATATATATATATATATATATATATATATATATATATATATATATATATATATATATATGGTGGCTGATTCATGTGAGAAACTGCAGAAGCTGGTGACTGAGTTTGGTAAAGTGTGTGAAAGAAGAAAGTTAAGAGTAAATGTGAATAAGAGCAAGGTAATTAGGTACAGTAGGGTTGAGGGTCAAGTCAATTGGGAGGTAAGTTTGAATGGAGAAAAACTGGAGGAAGTAAAGTGTTTTAGATATCTGGGAGTGGATCTGGCAGCGGATGGAACCATGGAAGCGGAAGTGGATCATAGGGTGGGGGAGGGGGCGAAAATCCTGGGAGCCTTGAAGAATGTGTGGAAGTCGAGAACATTATCTCGGAAAGCAAAAATGGGTATGTTTGAAGGAATAGTGGTTCCAACAATGTTGTATGGTTGCGAGGCGTGGGCTATGGATAGAGTTGTGCGCAGGAGGATGGATGTGCTAGAAATGAGATGTTTGAGGACAATGTGTGGTGTGAGGTGGTTTGATCGAGTAAGCAACGTAAGGGTAAGAGGGATGTGTGGAAATAAAAAGAGCGTGGTTGAGAGAGCAGAAGAGGGTGTTTTGAAATGGTTTGGGCACATGGAGAGAATGAGTGAGGAAAGATTGACCAAGAGGATATATGTGTCGGAGGTGGAGGGAACGAGGAGAAGTGGGAGACCAAATTGGAGGTGGAAAGATGGAGTGAAAAAGATTTTGTGTGAGCGGGGCCTGAACATGCAGGAGGGTGAAAGGAGGGCAAGGAGTAGAGTGAATTGGATCGATGTGGTATACCGGGGTTTACGTGCTGTCAGTGGATTGAATCAGGGCATGTGAAGCGTCTGGGGTAAACCATGGAAAGCTGTGTAGGTATGTATATTTGCGTGTGTGGACGTATGTATATACATGTGTATGGGGGTGGGTTGGGCCATTTCTTTCGTCTGTTTCCTTGCGCTACCTCGCAAACGCGGGAGACAGCGACAAAGCAAAAAAAAAAAAGAAAAAAAAAAAAAAAAAAAATATATATATATATATATATATATATATATATATATATATATATATATATATATATATATATATATTATGTAATTTGTAAGGAGAGGCTGTGTCAAATACTGACTTCTGCAGGTGCAATTATAACATTTCCCCAAGTCAAATATCATTATGAATAGCATATGTTTTTCACGTAGGGAACTCAAGTCGGTGACAGTTTCACGCCTCTTCACCATATTTTCACGCTTATGTTAATGGCTCCCACATATTACTGCTGCATAGATAATGGTAAGGACGAAGCATCGTATCCGATAACTGATCTTAATTGTTCTATATTGCTCATAGGTGTAGTATCCATTGCTTCTTTACCATAAATGAGCATCAAGAAAAAGAAATTTACCTTGCATCTTGTTGATCTGGTGATAAACGCGACATAATGCTTATTGACATCATAGAAGAACATGTAATAAATTTTTTTCTTTTTTTTGGGGGGGGGAGTCACATTCCTACTAACCAGGAATTTTCTGTCGACGTGTCTATAGAACGTGACGTCGGAGCCATGCAAGACCAGGATGCCCAACGAGACGCAGGTGGGGCAGGGAGGGGCGACGGGGAAGCAGGAGGAAATCAGGAAGTTCCACCGTGACGACACCTCCTTCAGTAGGTACGGTTTGTGTATCAAGAAGTGGTTGAGAGCGTCCTGATCATGACGTGGCGGGGGATTGATGGCTCCCGCCCGCAGTATGGCGCTGCCGAGCCCGCCGCCGGGCAGCTGCCTGAGACGTGTTAGGTTGGCGGCCATCATACCCGTGTTGAGACCCGCTCGGCCCGCGTAAGGCCATCCTGGGTTGTCCAGCAGGTACTGTGGCTCTGGAGCCAGAGCTAAAGCCGCGCCGTCTTCCAGTAACCTCAGCAGCGACCACAGCTGTTCTGCAGGCCCCAGGAACACCACATCCGTGTCTAGGTATATCACTGCGTCCTCTTCAGGCAGAGCCTCTGCTAGGAACAGTTTAGCCCAAGCACAGGGTCGCCAGTGATCCTTTAATATTTTATATTCCTCTGGAAACCAAATATTACGATTCTCTAACTGGAGACGGGACCTTTGGAATCCCCGGAACGATTCTGTGACCTCGAGTACTCTCTGGAAGGTGGTGGTCGTGTCTGTCAGGACAATAATACGCCATTCGGTCGATTTACTGAAATAAAGTAGTGTCTCGAACATGGTAGAGAGCTGCTCCGTTTGCCTGGTCCAGGAGTTTCGGAGTTGCTCACTGCCTTCTTTAGTCCAGGCTTTTTCTGCCAGATTCTCTTCACTAGTGTTGCCGCCCGTCACGTCGCACACCACCACCACCAGGGGCGCCTCTACTGACGGCCTGTCGGTAATCGAGGGTTTAGGAATGGCAGACCTGTGGCGTCTGCTCATCTTCCCAACTGCATCTTCATGGTAAACAAATGGGGATATGAAGAGGTTCAATAGACACAACACAGTAATAATGGCCAGGACAACCATATAGCCACGCACACGGCTTACCATCGTAGCGACAAGTCTTTCATCAGAGTTTGCGTACGCCTTGCGTCACAGAAACAAGCACTCGAGTCTGCTGATCTTTAGGTAACAAATAACTATTTTTCCGTTAATGAGCAAAATTATAAATTTCAGTCGTCAATGACTTGGTTTAGTCAGCGTTCGCGTGCTGTATACATCCCAGGTAAGATCAACCGCAACAGCAGGAGTCGATCCTATCCATACCACGACAACGTAGTGTGCACACTGATGTCTGCCCGAGCAGCTTACTCAGCCGACCAGGAAGAAAGACAGCTTTATTTAGACAAACGAAAGATTCATTAATTCGTAAAACAAAAATCATGTAGGTTGAATAACATATAGCTCCATTTTCTTTCTTTTTTTTTCCATTCTTTAGTTATGTTTGTTTAGCTAAAGGTGTTTTAGGTCCATTCAAATATTGACTTGCAATAAAGTTCATTTTGTTTTCATCCAATTAAGTGCGTACATTCCTTGAGAGTTCAGGTTGAGTGCACGTAAACATATCTTCGTTTTTCCTCCTAGGATGAATCTGTACCCTGGGCAGCCGCCGTTGTACACGCAGACAACGTCACTGACGTAATTATGTACCGTTTTTCCTGTCGTCTTCAGCTGCCACTGGTACGTTGTTCCTCATTCACTCACATTGATATTATTATATCTATTTTACAAGAAGGGAAAGAAGGAGACTTTTTAAAAGGAAATCCCGCTATTCTGATTATTTCCTTCCCGATAAATGAGTGATGTTTGAGATCCGTCGAGATCATACGCCATACGCCGTATACGCTCAGAGCGTTGGGTTCCGACCGGTAAAGGAAGAAAGAGAAGAGGCCCCCCCACCCCCCGAAAAAGTCCTAAAAACGCAAAATTTTCAGATTTTTCCAGGGGCATGCCCACGTACCTCCCTAAAGCTCGTGATTTGGTGGAGTTTGAAGGTTGAAGGGGCATCAGAAAGAGAGAGCCTTATAATAGTGCTTGCTAAAGATGGTTTATTCTAAGTAAAGCTGCCTAAATAGTGAAGATCAGCCTCCTTATGGTTGAAAATTCTGTCATTTGACGGCAATGAATTACCCTGAACAATGCACATATTGTTACGGCCTCGCCCCTTTAAGGGTCTATAATCAGCCCAAAGACCCATTAAGATAAAACTGAACTTGTTAACAGACATCTGGCTAACATGACACGTGACGGCCGCTTTATATATATATATATATATATATATATATATATATATATGGGGATAGGGGTGAAAGAGTACTTCCCACGCATTCCTCGCGTGTCGTAGAAAGCGACTAGAGGGGACGGGAGCGGGGGGCCAGAAATCCTCCCCTCCTTGTATTTTTCTAACTTTCTAAAATGGGAAACAGAAGAAGGAGTCACGCGGGGAGTGCTCATCCTCCTCGAAGGCTCAGATTGGGGTGCCTAAATGTGTGTGGATGTAACCAAGATGGGAAAAAAGGAGAGATAGGTAGTATGTTTGAGGAAAGGAACCTGGATGTTTTGGCTCTGAGTGAAACGAAGCTCAAGGGTAAAGGGGAAGAGTGGTTTGGGAATGTCTTGGGAGTAAAGTCAGGGGTTAGTGAGAGGACAAGAGCAAGGGAAGGAGTAGCAGTACTCCTGAAACAGGAGTTGTGGAAGTATGTGATAGAATGTAAGAAAGTAAATTCTCGATTAATATGGGTAAAACTGAAAGTTGATGGAGAGAGATGGGTGATTATTGGTGCATATGCACCTGGGCACGAGAAGAAAGATCATGAGAGGCAAGTGTTTTGGGAGCAGCTGAATGAGTGTGTTAGTGGTTTTGATGCACGAGACCGGGTTATAGTGTTGGGTGATTTGAATGCAAAGGTGAGTAATGTGGCAGTTGAGGGAATAATTGGTATACATGGGGTGTTCAGTGTTGTAAATGGAAATGGTGAAGAGCTTGTAGATTTATGTGCTGAAAAAGGACTGATGATTGGGAATACCTGGTTTAAAAAGCGAGATATACATAAGTATACTTATGTAAGTAGGAGAGATGGCCAGAGAGCGTTATTGGATTACGTGTTAATTGACAGGCGCGCGAAAGAGAGACTTTTGGATGTTAATGTGCTGAGAGGTGCAACTGGAGGGATGTCTGATCATTATCTTGTGGAGGCTAAGGTGAAGATTTGTATGGGTTTTCAGAAAAGAAGAGTGAATGTTGGGGTGAAGAGGGTGGTGAGAGTAAGTGAGCTTGGGAAGGAGACTTGTGTGAGGAAGTACCAGGAGAGACTGAGTACAGAATGGAAAAAGGTGAGAACAATGGAAGTAAGGGGAGTGGGGGAGGAATGGGATGTATTTAGGGAATCAGTGATGGATTGCGCAAAAGATGCTTGTGGCATGAGAAGAGTGGGAGGTGGGTTGATTAGAAAGGGTAGTGAGTGGTGGGATGAAGAAGTAAGAGTATTAGTGAAAGAGAAGAGAGAGGCATTTGGACGATTTTTGCAGGGAAAAAATGCAGTTGAGTGGGAGACGTATAAAAGAAAGAGACAGGAGGTCAAGAGAAAGGTGCAAGAGGTGAAAAAAGGGCAAATGAGAGTTGGGGTGAGAGAGTATCATTAAATTTTAGGGAGAATAAAAAGATGTTCTGGAAGGAGGTAAATAAAGTGCATAAGACAAGGGAGCAAATGGGAACTTCAGTGAAGGGCGCAAATGGGGAGGTGATAACAAGTAGTGGTGATGTGAGAAGGAGATGGAGTGAGTATTTTGAAGGTTTGTTGAATGTGTTTGATGATAGAGTGGCAGATATAGGGTGTTTTGGTCGAGGTGGTGTGCAAAGTGCGAGGGTTAGGGAAAATGAGTTGGTAAACAGAGAAGAGGTAGTAAAAGCTTTGCGGAAGATGAAAGCCGGCAAGGCAGCAGGTTTGGATGGTATTGCAGTGGAATTTATTAAAAAAGGGGGTGACTGTATTGTTGACTGGTTGGTAAGGTTATTTAATGTATGTATGACTCATGGTGAGGTGCTTGAGGATTGGCGGAATGCGTGCATAGTGCCATTGTACAAAGGCAAAGGGGATAAGAGTGAGTGCTCAAATTACAGAGGTATAAGTTTGTTGAGTATTCCTGGCAAATTATATGGGAGGGTATTGATTGAGAGGGTGAAGGCATGTACAGAGCATCAGATTGGGGAAGAGCAGTGTGGTTTCAGAAGTGGTAGAGGATGTGTGGATCAGGTGTTTGCTTTGAAGAATGTATGTGAGAAATACTTAGAAAAGCAAATGGATTTGTATGTAGCATTTATGGATCTGGAGAAGGCATATGATAGAGTTGATAGAGATGCTCTGTGGAAGGTATTAAGAATATATGGTGTGGGAGGCAAATTGTTAGAAGCAGTGAAAAGTTTTTATCGAGGATGTAAGGCATGTGTACGTGTAGGAAGAGAGGAAAGTGATTGGTTCTCAGTGAATGTAGGTTTGCGGCAGGGGTGTGTGATGTCTCCATGGTTGTTTAATTTGTTTATGGATGGGGTTGTTAGGGAGGTGAATGCAAGAGTTTTGGAAAGAGGGGCAAGTATGAAGTCTGTTGGGGATGAGAGAGCTTGGGAAGTGAGTCAGTTGTTGTTCGCTGATGATACAGCGCTGGTGGCTGATTCATGTGAGAAACTGCAGAAGCTGGTGACTGAGTTTGGTAAAGTGTGTGAAAGAAGAAAGTTAAGAGTAAATGTGAATAAGAGCAAGGTTATTAGGTACAGTAGGGTTGAGGGTCAATTCAATTGGGAGGTGAGTTTGAATGGAGAAAAACTGGAGGAAGTGAAGTGTTTTAGATATCTGGGAGTGGATCTGGCAGCGGATGGAACCATGGAAGCGGAAGTGGATCATAGGGTGGGGGAGGGGGCGAAAATTCTGGGAGCCTTGAAGAATGTGTGGAAGTTGAGAACATTATCTTGGAAAGCAAAAATGGGTATGTTTGAAGGAATAGTTGTTCCAACAATGTTGTATGGTTGCGAGGCGTGGGCTATGGATAGAGTTGTGCGCAGGAGGATGGATGTGCTGGAAATGAGATGTTTGAGGACAATGTGTGGTGTGAGGTGGTTTGATCGAGTAAGTAACGTAAGGGTAAGAGAGATGTGTGGAAATAAAAAGAGCGTGGTTGAGAGAGCAGAAGAGGGTGTTTTGAAATGGTTTGGTCACATGGAGAGAATGAGTGAGGAAAGATTGACCAAGAGGATATATGTGTCGGAGGTGGAGGGAACGAGGAGAAGAGGGAGACCAAATTGGAGGTGGAAAGATGGAGTGAAAAAGATTTTGTGTGATCGGGGCCTGAACATGCAGGAGGGTGAAAGGAGGGCAAAGAATAGAGTGAATTGGAGCGATGTGGTATACCGGGGTTGACGTGCTGTCAGTGGTTTGAATCAAGGCATGTGTATGGGGGTGGGTTGGGCCATTTCTTTCGTCTGTTTCCTTGCGCTACCTCGCAAACGCGGGAGACAGCGACAAAGCAAAAAAAAAAAAAAAAAATATATATATATATATATATATATATATATATATATATATATATATATATATATATATATATATTTTATACTATTCGCCATTTCCCTCGTTAGCGAGGTAGCGTTCAGAACAGAGGACTAGGCCTTAGAGGGAATATCCTCACCTGACCCCATTCTCTGTTCCTTCTTTAGGAAAATTAAAAAAAAACGTGAGGGGAGGATTTCCAGCCACCCGCTCCCTCATATATATATATATATATATATATATATATATATATATATATATATATATATATATATATATATATATATATATATATATATATTTTTTTTTTTTTTTTTTTTTTTTTTGCTTTGTCGCTGTTTCCCGCGTTTGCGAGGTAGCGCAAGGAAACAGACGAAAGAAATGGCCCAACCCACCCCCATACACATGTATATGCATACGTCCACACACGCAAATATACATACCTACACAGCTTTCCATGGTTTACCCCAGACGCTTCACATGCCCTGATTCAATCCACTGACAGCACGTCAACCCCGGTATACCACATCGATCCAATTCACTCTATTCCTTGCCCTCCTTTCACCCTCCTGCATGTTCAGGCCCCGATCACACAAAATCTTTTTCACTCCATCTTTCCACCTCCAATTTGGTCTCCCACTTCTCCTCGTTCCTCCATCTCCGACACATATATCCTCTTGGTCAATCTTTCCTCACTCATTCTCTCCATGTGCCCAAACCATTTCAAAACACCCTCTTCTGCTCTCTCAACCACGCTCTTTTTATTTCCACACATCTCTCTTACCCTTACGTTACTTACTCGATCAAACCACCTCACACCACACATTGTCCTCAAACATCTCATTTCCAGCACATCCATCCTCCTGCGCACAACTCTATCCATAGCCCACGCCTCGCAGCCATACAACATTGTTGGAACCACTATTCCTTCAAACTTACCCATTTTCGCTTTCCGAGATAATGTTCTCGACTTCCACACATTCTTCAAGGCTCCCAGGATTTTCGCCCCCTCCCCCACCCTATGATCCACTTCCGCTTCCATGGGTCCATCCGCTGCCAGATCCACTTCCAGATATCTAAAAAACTTTACTTCCTCCAGTTTTTCTCCATTCAAACTTACCTCCCAATTGACTTGACCCTCAACCCTACTGTACCTAATAACCTTGCTCTTATTCACATTTACTCTTAAGTTTCTTCTTTCACACACCTTACCAAACTCAGTCACCAGCTTCTGCAGTTTCTCACATGAATCAGCCACCAGCGCTGTATCATCAGCGAACAACAACTGACTCACTTCCCAAGCTCTCTCATCCCCAACAGACTTCATACTTGCCCCTCTTTCCAAAACTCTTGCATTTACCTCCCTAACAACCCCATCCATAAACAAATTAAACAACCATGGAGACATCACACACCCCTGCCGCAAACCTATATTCACTGAGAACCAATCACTTTCCTCTCTTCCTATACGTACACATGCCTTACATCCTCGATAAAAACTTTTCACTGCTTCTAACAACTTGCCTCCCACACCATATATTCTTAAAATCTTCCACAGAGCATCTCTATCAACTCTATCATATGCCTTCTCCAGATCCATAAATGCTACATACAAATCCATTTGCTTTTCTAAGTATTTCTCACATACATTCTTCAAAAGAAACACCTGATCCACACATCCTCTACCACTTCTGAAACCACACTGCTCTTCCCCAATCTGATGCTCTGTACATGCCTTCACCCTCTCAATCTATACCCTCCCATATAATTTACCAGGAATACTCAACAAACTTATACCTTTGTAATTTGAGCACTCACTCTTATCCCCTTTGCCTCTGTACAATAGCACTATGCACGCATTCCGCCAATCCTCAGGCACCTCACCATGAGTCATACAAGCATTAAATAACCTTACCAACCAGTCAATAATACAGTCACCCCCTTTTTAAATAAATTCCACTGCAATACCATCCAAACCTGCTGCCTTGCCGGCTTTCATCTTCCGCAAAGCTTTTACTACCTCTTCTCTGTTTACCAAATCATTTTCCCTAACCCTCTCACTTTGCACACCACCTCGACCGAAACACCCTATATCTGCCACTCTATCATCAAACACATTCAACAAACCTTCAAAATACTCACTCCATCACCTTCTCACATCACCACTACTTGTTATCACCTCCCCATTTGCGCCCTTCACTGAAGTTCCCATTTGCTCCCTTGTCTTACGCACTTTATTTACCTCCTTCCAGAACATCTTTTTATTCTCCCTAAAATTTAATGATACTCTCTCTCCCCAACTCTCATTTGCCCTCTTTATATATGTATATATATATATATATATATATATATATATATATATATATATATATATATATATATATATATATATATAAACGTGTTCTAACACTATATAATTTACTCCTGATACAATGATCTCCCTCTATCCATTTTACTAAGTCTTAGGCAAATATACTAGCCTCATTTTATAACATAATTCTTTGATATCACCAGAGAAGTTCCAAGTCTTTGTCACACACAGAATCTTAAAGCTTATATCTTGCTAGATAATGCTCATATCTAGGTCTTGTTTCACTGTCCCATACATTTACCAGAGGAGCATTGTACAATACCCTAACAAAACTCATTCAGAAACAAAACGTTCCAATTCTTTTTTAACTTTTGTAAACAAGTACTTCCTATTCATTTCTGTTATCTCGCATTTTTTTTTTTTTGTCTCCCATAAATTGTAGTCATAGTGAAATACCTACTGTTAATTCATTAACAATCAAATAAACAAAATTCTACATTTTAACATCCGACAATCAGACTTTTTCAAAAGAATATAATGTATCACGGATTTTTATTGAGAAAGGGGAGGTAACTGTAACAATATGAAATCTAGAATAGGTTGATTTAATTCACTTATGGTTTTATTACGAGTAAATGAATATGTCGGAAGTAAAGGCTTTTTATCTAACAAGCAAAAATACGGACAACACAGTCGTGCTGTGTTATGATTACCCATTTGTAGTGTCCGGGGAGGGAGTTTTACGCTCGTGGGGTTCCATCTCTTGAACTTTCTCTTTACTCGTATACAATTTCTTATATTTATGTTTGCCGTCACTATTACTCATGTCCTCAGTTATTCCGTTCCGTTCATCCACCACTCTTACATTGCGGTGCAAAACTACCACATTTTTTTATTTATTCATCTATTATCTTTTTTTTGTTGTTAAGTTTCTTGCTTAATTTCATGTTACATCCCCTGTTTGTTCTATCCGCACATCTCTTAAAGGACTCTTTACAGTCCACATCATCATTCTGTTGTAAAAACCTTAAAGAATGTGATTAGGTCACCCCTCACTCACTCATCTTCCAAGATAAAGCAGATTTACAGCCCTTGGCCCTTTCCTGTAACTTAAAGTCTCTTGATTATGGTACCATCTTCGTTGTCCTCTTCTGGAACTTCTCTATATGATTTTTGTGCTTCTTTAAGAACGGTGACCAAACATGAGGAGCATATTCTTGTTTTGGCTTTATGTAGGATATTGAACAGCTTCCTAAACATGTTCATATCCATATACTTGAAAGCTATTCTGATATTTGCCAGAAGATGGTTTGTCGCCTTAACCATTTTTCGTAATGTGGGGCTATGGCGACAGGTTAGGGATGATGTCAGTTCCAAGACTTTGTCACACACAGAATCTTGAAGCTTATATCTTGCTAGATAATGCTCACATCTAGGTCTTGTTTCACTCTGTCCCATACTCATTACCTTACATTTGCTCATGTTGTATTTCATTTACCATGATTAGACCAACTTTGGAATCTGTCTTGGTCCCCTTGTAAGTATATAAAGTCCTGTTCGCTTTTCATTTCCCTTATGACCATTGCATCATCTGAAAACATATTCAGCTAGGAGTCCATGCCTTCAGGTGACCTGTTAGTGCTACTGCAAGATAGAAGAGGTGAAGTAGGAATCTAGTGTTGTGCTGAAGGAGAGGTGTTGCCTGGTCTCATGGTGTTGCTGCAGGAGAGCCGTTGCCTGGTCTTATGGTGTTGCTGCAGGAGAGACGTTGCCTGGTCTCGTGGTGGTGCAGGAGAGCCGTTGCATGGTCTCATGAAACTGCTGCAGGAGAGACGTTGCCTGGTCTCATGTTGTTGCAGGAGAACCGTTGCTTGGTCTCATGGTATTGCTGCAGGAGAGCCGTTGCCTGGTCTCATGGTACTGCTGCAGGAGAGCCGTTGCCTGGTCTCATGGTGTTGCTGCAGGAGAGCCGTCGCCTGGTCTCATGGTGTTGCTGCAGAGAGCCTTTGCTTGGTCTCATGGTGGTGCAGGAGAGCCGTTGCCTGGTCTCATGGTGGTGCAGGAGAGCCGTTGCCTGGTCTCATGGAGTTACTGCAGGAGAGCCGTTCCTGGTCTCATGGTGTTGCTGCAGGAGAGCCGTTGCCTGGTCTCATGGTGTTGCTGCAGGAGAGCCGTTGCCTGGTCTCATGGTGGTGCAGGAGAGCCGTTGCCTAGTCTCATGGTGTTGCTGCAGGAGAGCCATTGCCTGGTCTCATGGTGTTGCTGCAGGAGAGCCGTTGCCTAGTCTCATGGTGTTGCTGCAGGAGAGCCATTGCCTGGTCTCATGGTGGTGCAGGAGAGCCATTGCTTGGTCTCATGGTGTTGCTGCAGGAGAGCCGTTGCCTGGTCTCATGGTGCTGCTGCAGGAGAGCCGTTGCCTAGTCTCATGGTGGTGCAGGAGAGCCATTGCCTGGTCTCATGATGGTGTAGGAGAGCCGTTGCCTAGTCTCATGGTGGTGCAGGAGAGCCATTGATTGGTCTCATGGTGTTGCTGCAGGAGAGCCGTTTCCTGGTCTCATGGTGTTGCTGCAGGAGAGCCGTTGTTTAGTCTCATGGTGGTGCAGGAGAGCCGTTGCTTGGTCTCATGGTGCTGCTGCAGGAGAGCCGTTGCCTGGTCTCATGGTGCTGCTGCAGGAGAGCCATTGCCTGGTCTCATGATGGTGCAGGAGAGCCGTTGCCTGGTCTCATGGTATTGCTGCAGGAGAGCCGTTGCCTGGTCTCATGGTATTGCTGCAGGAGAGCCGTTGCCTGGTCTCATGGTGTTGCTGCAGGAGAGCCGTTGCCTGGTCTCATGGTGTTACCGCAGGAGAGCCGTTGCCTGGTTTCATGGTGTTGCTGCAGGAGAGCCGTTGCCTGGTCTCATGGTGTTG
This sequence comes from Panulirus ornatus, assembly GCF_036320965.1. Lineage (NCBI taxonomy): Eukaryota > Metazoa > Arthropoda > Malacostraca > Decapoda > Palinuridae > Panulirus > Panulirus ornatus. The sequence goes on from NC_092276.1 coordinate 7,607,605, forward strand.
CTGCAAGAGAGCCGTTGCCTAGTCTCATGGAGTTGCTGCAGGAGGGACTGACAAACCTCACTTATCTCAGGCGACCTCCAGATCTGGTTTTTCGGATTTAACGACCAGCGACCTATGAAGAAGGCCATTAAGTATGCATTATGTTTTGCGTGCATATGCTCTATACTCTTATTGTTATGTTATCTAATACCCCGAGGGGGAGGATAAACACCTGGGTTAGGTGTAGGCCGACTGCCACGACTCTGGGTTGGCCCGTGCTGACTCAGCGTCAGTGTGTGTGTGTGTGTGTGTGTGTGTGTGTGACCTGCACCACCAGTGCTGTTCTTTGTTGAGTGCTGGAGTGATGGTTTGATATTGTGTCTCATGATCCGCTATCACTGGCAAGGTGGAGCACCCATCCTTTGTGACCGTTAATATTGTATTACATATTCTCCGTAATGTAATCATGACTTATGCCCTATATTGTTAGCTGAGGTTCTGGTGCTGTCTCGAAGGCTTGATAGATACGTAATACGTAACAACTACATTTCCTGACATAAATCACAATACTTTGATCAACTCAGTATTTAAGAGAAAAAAAATCAATTTATTGATTAATTTTGGGTCTGAATCATCTGGTAGATTTTTAATATCAAAGTTTATATTGCTGCTGTTACAGTAATCTTTATTTTTTTTCCACGGTATGATCTGTTTTTGGAATGTATTTGGTCAGTTGATGAACTTGTGTTGCACTTTGTGTGCCACGGGGGAAATCCTTATCAATATGAGGCGGGTGAACACGACTTCCTCCCTCCTGTGGGGTCGGCAGGAGGTCGTCCCGTAGCCTATTTCAGGCTTTAAGTTACTGTGTGACGTAATGTTGCCCCGCTGACTCTGTCAAAGAAGATACCATAATTCTTTCCCACAGAGATATAGAGACCATACATAGTTCTCGAGGAGCTGCGTGTGTTATTCCGAGTTCTACTGTTGATTTAGTATTTTTTTTTCCCCCGCGATGGGCGGCGGTACGAAGGTTGTAAAGCGGCCCGTGGCAACTGTTTTGTGTTAATCATGACTACATACGAAGAACGGCCTGTGGGGCGACGTGTCATTCACGGCGTCTGGGGTGTGGATTATGTCTGCGTCGACGTGGGGCTGCTGGGGCAGTGAGGTTGGGCAAGGCGCCCAAAGGCGCCAGGTTGATGTTATGACGCCCCCACCACACACACACCCTGCGGGTATGAAGGGTGTCTCTGCTGTCACCGCTTTGTCATTCAGTTTATTTCGTTTATACACTGTCCTTTATACTGTAGTATTATAGTACTTCTTTAGATATTTCTTTTAAGAAGTTTATTGCTTGATTTCATGTTATGGCCTCCGATTGTTGAATCCCTACGCTTTTCGGAGAACTGTTGAGCGTCTACTTCGCCAGCCTAGTGGTGATCAGGTCGCCCCATTCTTCACCTTTCGTTCTCCTCCATGGAAAGCAGATCTGAGGCCTCTAGCCTTGTTCTGTAACCCGAATCTCTTAATTCCAGTATGATCTTTGTTGCTCTTCTTTTTACCCTCTTTTTTTTTTTCAGCCCTTGGTGCTCATGGAGATGCGATGACCAAACCTGAGAAACCTATTCTAGTTTTGACCTTATGTAAAATGTGAGCAGATCTCTATTTCCTGATCCATAATCCCAGATTCACTTCTGACAGTTGCTAACAGACAACTGGCCTGCTTAACTGTTCTGGTAAGGTGGGACTCGGGCAATAGGATGAAAGACAATGTCGATGCCCAGTTCTCTCATACACAGATTCCTGCGGCTCATTTCTCGTTAGATGATAATCATACCGAGGTCCTCTTTCGATGTGTCTCATCCTACTCACTTTACGTTTACTTCATCGACTATGTAGCAGAGCAACTCTGGGATCTATCTAGGTCTTCTTCTTGTGATACTCCACACTTTCCATTTGTATCATGACTTTTGTTTAATCTGTAAACACATTCAGGTAATCGTCCATATATCTTCTGGTGAATTACTTATATCGATCGAGAAGAGTAATGGTCCCGGAACAGAACCCAGCGATACCTCAACCATTTTTTAAGAAGGCTCCTCTGACATGCGTCCATTCCTTCCTTCCACGACGATAATCTTATGTCCATTGGAGGATTCTCCTCCTTATCCATGTCTGGTAATCCAGCTTCTTAAACAGTCTCCCTCGTGGTAGTGTGTTACATGCTTTCTGGCAGTCCAGGTACAAACATTCCTTCTAGCTTTCACTTTTGCCTGACAGAGCTCACTCTCTCGTAGAAATCTAAGAGGTTCGTTCCACATGACCTTTCGCCATTACTCTTCTTGATCTGTGACTTACTAGAAGGTATATGGACTCTTACCTCAACATATTTGCAGTTTAAGCAAAAGTTATGCGAGAAATGAAAACTTTCTCTATATAGATTCATTCATTTACATTTTGATTATATTTTCCAGAACCATGCAGACTACACTCGTCAAGGAAGCTGGTCTGTAGTTCAGTACCTCTTCGCCGTCTCCTTTCTTATAATTTGGTTTGACGTTTGCCGTTTTCCACTCTTCTGGAACTTTGCCTCTCTCAGGATACCTTCTTGAACAGTATTTCAAGAGGTGTGTCTAGAATATCTTCCCATATCTTTAGCACCTATTAAGAAATTTCATCAGGTCCAGGAGCCTTTTATGGTTTAAGACCTTTTAGTAATCTCTTAATGTCTGTATGTCTCATTGCTTTCTAAAACCTCCTGTCCATCTGACTGGTGTTGGAGCTACAGTGCCTTCCACTCTCAAAAGCTTTATGAAGTTGTTATTCAGCTCCTCACGTAAATGATCTTCAACAGTTCTTCCATCTGAATATCTTGGTCTGATTAGCTGCTCTTTGAATGACTATTTATGCCTAATGAATACATGCAAGTGTCTTGGATTTTCTCCTGCCTTGACCACAATATTCTTTTCAAAGTTTCGTTGCTGCACCTTTTTTTTTTTTTTTTATCCTGGTGTACTCGTTCCTTGCTGTCTAGGGTGTCGCCTTTACCTTCGTCATTACACACCTCGAAGCGCCTTTGCCTTTTGACAGCTTTTGTTCAACCATTCGTCCCTTTCTTTTAATCTTCCCTCTGCATTTGATGGTAGAGGTACCCATGTTCCTACTCCACTGTAAATCTCACAGAACCTCTCCTAACAATGCCTTGGTTCCTGACTACTGAACTTCATTTCCTAGTCTATATTGCCCCATACACTGTTTAAGTTTGTCTAGTTTTCACATTTACATCGCTGCTTTAGGTCTTGTGTCATCTCTGCTCTTTTACCATATAATCCTACTTGACTGTTACACAATCACTTTTTCCAGTTGGTGTATATGATATACCCGTCTATGTCCATGCTAGTATGTGTGAAGATTAGGTCTAGCAATGATGGTGTATCGATACCTCTCATCTTAGTGTGTTCGCTGACATGTTGTTATTGGAAATGTTCACAGAGACACTATAGAAACTATATTCTCCAGAACTGTCTGTCCTCATTAGAATCCAAGTTCCGTTTGTCAGCCTCTTTACAGCCTCTGATTGTTCCTTCATTGTTATCATTGTATATTTCTTCTGGATCGCTGAAATTCTTTGGAGGATTATACATCACCACAATGCATTTTTCTAACGGTGACTTTTTCCATTATGTATTGTCAGAGCGAACATTCGTCTAGTATCTCTGTTATCAAGAGGGCCAATGCCTTCTCTTGCCCTTCTCACTATCATGTACCCCTTTGGGGCGAACAGATCTTATCTCTCTCGTAAGCTTTGTTTCTACATCCCCATCTGTATCAGGTGAACTTTACCACATACGATCTTTGAATTTCAGTTTTCTACCATGAACTACCAATCCATCAACATTTCTGTAAATCACTTTCAGTTTGACAAAGCCATCTCATTACTCCTGACCTCTGCAGTGCTTCAAGGGCTACTCCGCTTGCCTCATTTGGTGTGTCCAGTTTTTTGTCGGCTGATTCCATTCTCTGTTTCTCTCTCCCTTTGATCTATCACATTTGATGAATAACCCCCACTAAATTTCTCCTTGTCTTTAAGTTTCTTAGCTTACTTATGTACCTCCTGGTTAGATGATTCCATGTCAAACGTAAAACCATAACTGGTCGTCACTTTACTTCTTGGTCATAACCACCAAGTCTTCTCCTTTCTTTCCTCCCCAAAGTAGTCACTGACAATTCTATAAATTCCTGTGATCTTTTTAATTAGCGTTGCTTTTGTCTTTCCCTTTCACCTTTATCTAACGTATGATCTTCCAGACCAGAAATGATCAGTGATTTAACTCCATCAGCCTCCTGCTTATATAACCTTTCCAATTTACGTGCCAATGTCTTTGCAGCTAGATCATCTCAGTGTTGAAAAGACAACCTCTTTGTCTCTGACTTTGTCTTAAATATTTTCTGTTTACAAGCACTGGTCCTGTATGGCCTGCACTATTTTCAAACCTTACATTAGCCCCGTTATAGGCTTCCTAGGCTGCTCCATCTCTAACATTGCAAATTAATCTTTCTTCAGCTTCATTTCGTATTTTTTTGTGTACCTCGAGCCCAGGTCTATTGTCCACCACTTCATCCTTCATGTTCTGTGTCTGTTGATCAGCTGCTTAAACTGAGCCCTCTGTTCCGCCCTGCCCTTAATTTTCAGTAGATTCTGTATCTGTCATAGTCATTTTAAATCGTTGAAAAGTCAATACGACATGTAGAAAAGAAGCGTCTGACCCTATTTGTTGTTTTCTTTTGATGAATTCATCCTCTTTCCCCTGCTCGTGTACTTTCTTGATCCCCTACACTAATTCAATTCTTTGTTCACACGCACTGGCTATAATTTTCATGTCCCTCTTTCATCTCATGACACCTTTCATGATTTCTACCTTGATTCTTTTAGTTTCTGCTTTTCCAGCTGTCATTGTATTAATGTCTGATTTCGTTTTCTAATCGCATCAAAGAGCATCTCGAAACTATTGATGTCAGGTGGCTATAGTAGTCGCAGTTACCTGGTCTTTATATTTCCCCATACCTAAATGTGTTTCTAAAGTTTTTAAATTTCCCTCCAAAAATACCAGAATAACGAATATTGCTTATCAGCAAACAGACGGGGGTCTATATGGAAAATGAATTTGAATAATCAGCTGGCGAAGCTGTCGTTTGGTTACATATATTCCAGCACCTGATATTTGCTCATGGTCACATTTTGTAAACACACTTGCTAACTCGCCCCTTGTCATCCATTCACCTTATTCATTCCTTGGATTTCCTTTATATGTGCAATATTCTTACATTTTGCTCTACCTATGTTGGCATCACGGCCAAAAGTCCACATCAAGGCCGGGCCTTAATTGAAATATAGAGAGGATTATGAAACGGAAAAAGAAGAGACAAGGGAAAGTATTTACGAATTTTGAGAAAGTGAAAGATCTGTCTTATGAAATGTGTCAAGTCATAGTTATTGGGAAAGACATGAGACGGTAGAGAGTTCCAAAGCCTCGAAGTGTGGGAAAGAAGCAGGTATCAAAACGGCCCACTCTTGAGTTTCCGATGTCGACACAGTGATCATGTAACTCAACAGCTTGCCGAGCGTTGCGTGGTGTAGCTAGTGGTAGGGGCACACATGCAACCAGCTCTCGGGAGCAAAAACCGAAGTAATACCTATACAAGCGGGAAAGTGAACCAACATTGCGGCGTAGGACAAAGGGGTCAAGTTTGGAAGTTAGTCTGGGGCAGTTTAGAAGTCGGACAGCTTTCGACTTAACTCTGTCAAGTAAAGATACAGAGCTAGAACCATTCCAATATGAGAGCAGTACTCCATACGAGGATGAATCAATCCCTTGTATAAACGGAGCAACTGTTCAGAAGAGAAGAGGTTTCGACATCTAAACAAAACACCCAGTTTCCTAGAGGCAGAGGAAAGGAATTTACTGGATGCAAATGGGATGTCCGGTATATTACAGGCATCCAAAGCTGTATATGTATTATAAGCGTAGCTTAGAATTCATTACATGTTACCGTAAGGCTAAGGATGTTCATCGTGTTCAGTGGAGGAATTACAGATAAAAAAAAAAGATGTTATTAGGAACTTTAAATAGAGATGAACAGAGAAAAATGGGCTTTGGAGGTATGAAACATAACCAGGTTAGATTTACCCTACTAAGGTATTCTGACAACCTTCAAGTATATCGAGGAAGTTGTGTCGAGACGAGATGCAGATCTAGCGAGAGAGGCTGTAGCACGTTTGAAGGAAGTGCAGGAATGCAGTGTTGTGAAAATCATGTGAATACATAAGGTTACATTGTGAAATCCTTGATAAAAAAAAAAAAGGAGGGAGAGTGTAGGAGGTAAGTAAGAACCTTGAAGGACACTGATGTTGTTTGCCATCATCATAATCACCGACTTCAGTGCAGGCTAGGCTACGTCAGCGGTAGCTAACCTGCGTCAGCGGTGGGTAACCTGCTTCGTATACTTGTGTCAGCCGTGCATCTGCACACTACACGAAGGCAGCTGCTGGAAAAATATACGTACGTTTTACTGTTTTCTATTTTTTCTAATGACGATGAGTATTTATATAGGGCAATTACAAGCATGTGTGAGGGCGGGTCGAGTGTGGATGTTTGAGTAGTGGGGATGCAGAGGAGCGGGAGTGAAGAATACCGTTTCATCAGTGATGCTAATTGTATGATTAGTGTATAGGAATAAACTGTGTTTAGCATTGATGACTTGGAGATCCTTATGGTAGTACGTGATGTATATCGGTGCTTTGTATTGTGTGTGTGTGTGTGTGTGTGTGTTTAGGGGAGAGAGTTTTACACCTGTGTTCCCCCGGTCATCTAACCCTGTACATATGTACTGTTTATTTCCACCTTTGTGCACACACACACACACACACACACACACACACACACACACTGAACCACACACCAGCCCAAGCCAAGTAGCCCATTTATCGACCAGCCTCAAGGGGAAGAAGAAAACCTAGTTTGGGTGTGGGCCGACTGCCGTGTCAAGGATTAATATTTGTGCGTTACGGGGAGAGAGTTTTGTAGCCACTGGTCACAACGTCCGTCCCCCCGGCCTATGGTCATAACATCCCGGACAACACATGTCAGTCACTATATGTGACAAAATGATGTGTGTAACTTTGATGTTATATGTGGTATAACGCAGTATATCAAATATGCGTATAACTATCCAGGCTATAAGGCTCAGCCTATATCTATTTAGCGGTACAAGGTCAAGGACATGAAGCTTATACATAGGGATAATGGTATATAACAATGATGAAACATAAACTTAGATGCTCGACAGAAAGCTAGGTTAACTGGCTTGATATCAAATCTTGTACACCAACCTACGTTGGCTGGCAAACAAATCTTGTACATCAACCTACGTTGGTTGGCAACCAAATCTTGTGCACATACCTATGGTGGCTGACAACCATATCTTGTACACCAACCTACGTTGGATGGCAACCAAGTCTTTTACACCAATCTTCGTTGATTGGCAACCAAATCTTGTACACCAACCTGCGTTGACTGGCTACCAAAATTGTACACCAACTTACGTTTACTGGCAACCAAATCTTGTACACCAACCTACGTTGACTGGCTACTATATCTTGTACTTCAACATACGTTGACTGTCTACCAAATCTTGTACACCAACCTACGTTGACTGGCTATGAAATCTTGTACACCAACTTACGTTAACTGGCTACCAAATCTTGTACACCAACGTATGTAGACTGGCTACCTAAACTTGTACATCAACCTACTATGACTGGATACCAAATATTGTACACCACCATACGTTGGTTGGCGACCAAATCTTGTACAGCACCCTACTTTGGTTGGCAAGCAAATTTTGTCCACCAATGTTGATTGACAACCAAATCGTGTACACCAACCTACGTTGACTCAACCAAAACTTGTACATCAACCTAGTTGACTGGCAACGAAATCATGTGCATTAACCTACTTTGACTGGCAACCAAATCTTGGACAGCAATCTACGTTCACTGACTACTAAATCTGATACTCCAACCTACGTTGACTGGCAACCAAATCTTGGACAGCAATCTACGTTCACTGACTACTAAATCTTATACTCCAACCTACGTTGACTGGCAACCAAATCTTGTACCCCAACCTACGTTTACTGCCAAGCAAATCTCGTACATTAATCTACGCTGACTGGACTACAATACTTGTACACCAACCTACGTTTACTGACTACCAAATCGTGTACATAAACATACGTTGACTGGCTACCAAATCTTGTGTACCAATCTACGTTAGTTGGCAACCAAATCTTGTATACCAACCTGCGCTGACTGGCAACCAAGACTTTTACACCAACCTTCATTGACTGGCAACGAAGTCTTGTACACCATCCTACGTGGACTGGCAACCAAATCTTGTACACCATCCTACGTTGACTGGCTACCAAATCTTCTACACTAACCTACGTTGACTGGCTACCAAATCTTGTACATCAACCTACGGTGACTGGCTGCCAAACTTGTACACCAACGTACTTTGAGTGGCTAGCAAATCTTGTACATCAACCTACGTTGACTGGCTACCAAATCTTGTATACCAACGTACGATGACTAGCAAACAAATCTTGTACACCAACGTACGTTGAATGGCTACCAATCTTGTATGTAACCCTAGGTTGACCGGGTAACAAATCCTGTATACCACCCTACGTTGTTTGGCAACAAATCTTGTACACCACCCTACGTTGGTTGGCAGTCAAATCTTGTACACCGGTCTAAGTTGACTTTCTACCGAAATTTGTACACCAACCTTCGTTTAGAGCTACCAAGTCTTGTACAGTAACCTACTTTGACTGGTTACCAAATCTTGTAAACCAACTTACGTTTCTTGGCAACCAAAACTTGTGCACCAACCTACGTTTACTTGCGACCAAATTTTGTATACCAGCCTACGTTGACTGGCAACCAAATTTTATACACCAACCTACGTTGACTGGCAACCAAACCTTTACACCAACATACGTTGACTGGCAACCAAATATCACCAACGTACGTTTACTGGCAACCAACTCTTGTACACCAACGTAAGTTAACCGGCTATCAAAACCTATACAGCAACCTACGATGACTGGCTACCAAATCTTGTACACCAACCTACCTTGACTGCCTACCAAATCTTATACACTAACCTACGCTGACTGTCTACCAAATCTTGTACATAAACCTACGTTGACTAGCAACCAAGTCTTGTACACCAGCTTACGTTTACTGGCTACCAAATCTTATACACTAACCTGCGTTGACTGGCAACCAGGTCATGTGCACCAACGTACGTTGACTGGCTACCAAATTTTGCACACAACCTACGTTGACTGGCTACCAAATCTTGTACAACGTACGTTCGCTGGCAACCAAATTTTGTACACCAACCTACATTGACTGGCTACCAAATCTTGTACAATGTACGTTCACTGGCAACCAAATCTTGTACACCATCCTACGCTGACTGGCTACCAAATCTTCTACACTAACCTACGTTGACTGGTTACCAAATCTTGTACACTACCCTACGCCGACTGGCTACCAAATCTTGTACACCAACCTACGTTGACTGACTACCAAATCTTATACAATAACCTACGTTCAATGGCAACCAAATCTTGTGCACCAATCTACGTTGACTGGCTACCAAATTTTGCACACCAACCTACGTTGACTGGCTACCAAATCTTGTACAACGTACATTCACTGGCAACCAAATCTTGTACACCAGCCTACATTGATTGGCTACCAAATCTTGTACATCAACCTACGTTGACTGGTTACAAAATCTTGTACACCACCCTAAGTTGGTTGACGACCAAATCTTATACACCACCCTACGTTGGTTGGCAAACAAATCTTGTACACCAACCTACGTTGACTGGCAACCAAATCGTGTACACCAACCTACTTTGGCTGGCAACCAAAACGAACAACCTACGTTGACTGGCAACCAAATCTTGTACATCACCTTACATTACCTGGCAACGAAATCATGTGCATCAACCTACTTTGGCAACCAAATCTTGTATGCCAACCTACGTTCACTAGCAACCAAATCGTGTACACCAACCTACGTTGACTGGCAACCAAAACTTGTACACCAACCTACTTTACTACCAAATCGTATACACAAACCTATGTTGACTGGGTTCCAAATCTTGTACATTATCCTACGTTGGTTGGCAACCAAATCTTGCACACCAACCAAATTTTGTACACTGGCAACCAAATTTTGTACACCAACTTAGGTTGGCTGGCAACCAAGTCTTTTGCACCAACCTTTGTTGACTGGCAACCAAATCTTGTACATCAACCTACGTGGACTGGCAACCAAATCTTGTACACCATCCAACGTTGACTGGCTACCAAATCTTGTACATCAACCTACGTTGACTTGCTACCAAATCTTGTACATCAACCTACGTTGAGTGGCTACCAAATCTAGTGCACCAACGTACTTTGAGTGGCTAACGAATCTTGTACACCAACCTACGACGACTGGCAACCAAAACATGTATTCCAACCTACGTGGACTGGCTACCAAATCTTCTACAGTAACCTCCGTTGATTGGCTACTAAATATTGTACACCAACCTATGTTGGTTGGCAACCAAATCTTGTACACCAACCTACGTTGGTTGGTAACCAAATCTTGTACACCAACCTACGCTGACTGGCAACCAAATTTTGTACACCACCTTAGGTTGACTGGCAACCAAGACTTTTCCACCAACCTTTGTTGACTGGCAACCAAGACTTTTCCACCAACCTTTGTTGACTGGCAACCAAATCTTGTACACCAACCTACGTGGACTGGCAATAAAAAATCTTGTGCACCACCTACGATGACTGACTACCAAATCTACACTAACCAACGTTCACCCGCTACCAAATCTTGTACATGAACCTACTTCAACTGGCTATCAAATCTTGTACATCTACCTACGTTGACTGGCTGCCAAATCTTGTGCACCAGCGTATTTTGAGTGGCTAACAAATCTTGTACCCCAACCTACGTTGACTGGCTACCAAAATGTATACCAACCTACGTGGACTGGCTGCCAAATCTTGTACACCAACCTACGTTGGTTGGCAACCAAATCTTGTACACCAACCTACGTTGGCAACCAAATTTTGTACACCAAGCCACATTGAGTGGCAACCAAATCTCTTACACTAACCCACGTTTACTGGTAACCAAATCTTGTACACCAACCTACGTTGACTGACATCCAAAACTTGTACATCAACGTACGTTGACTACCAACAAATTCTTGTACACAAACCTACCCTGACTTGCTACTAAATCTTGAACACCAACCTACGTAGACTGGTAACCAATTTTTTACTTAAACCTACGTTGACTGGCAACCAAATCTTGTGCACCAACTTACGGTAACTGGCAACCAAATCTTGTACACCAACCTACGTTGATTGGCTAACAAAACTTCTACACCAACCTACATTGGTTGGCAACCAAATCATGTACACCAACCTGCGTTGACGGGCTACCAAATTTTGTACACCAACCTACGTTGATCGGCAACAAAAGCTTGTACACCAACCTACGTTGACTGACAACCAAATCTTGTACGCTAACCCGAGTTGACTGGCAACCAGATCTTTACACCAATCTAAGTTTCCTGGCAACCAAATCTTGTACACAAACCTCCGTTGGCTGGCAACCAAATCTTGTACACCAACGTACGTTGACTGGCAACCAAATCTTGTGTACCATTCTACGTGGACTGGCAACCAAATCTTGTCACCAACCTACATTGACTGGCAACCATATGCTGTACATCAGCCTACTTTTACTGGCTACCAAAACTTGTACACCAACCTACGATAACTGGCTACCAAATCATGTACACTAACCTACGTTGACTGGCTACCAATTCTCGTACACCAAATTGCGTTGACTGACAACCAAATCTTGTACATCAACCTCGTTGACTGGCAACCAAATCTTGTACCCTAACCTTAGTTGATTGGCTACAAAACCGTATACACCAGCCTAATTTGGCAACCAAATTTTGTACACCAACCTACGTTGGCGACCGAAGCTTGTACACCAACCGACGTTGACTGACAACCAAATCTTGTACGCTAACCCAAGTTGACTTGCAACCAGATCTTTACACCAGCCCAAGTTTCCTGGCAACCAAATTTTGTACACAAATCTCCGTTGACTGGCAACCAAATCTTGTACACCGACCTACGTTGACCGGCAACCAAATTTTGTACACCAATCTACGTTTACTAGCAACCAGGTCTTTTACACCAACGTACTTTGACTGGCAACCAAATCTTGCGTACCAACCTACGTGGAATGGCAACCAAATCTTGTCACTAACCATCGTTGACTGGCAACCTTATGCTGTACATCAACCTACTTTTACTGGCTACCAAAACTTGTACACCAACCTACGATGACTGGCTACCAAATCATGTACACTAACATACGTTGACTGACTACCAATTCTTGTACACCAACCTGCGTTGACTGGCTACCAAATCTTGTACACCAACCTACATTGGCTACCAAATCTTGTACAACGTAAGTTGACTGGCAACCAAATCTTGTACACCAACGTACGTTGTCTGGGTACCAGACCCTGTATATCAACCTACGTTGATTAGCCACCAAATCCTGTACACCAACCTACGTTGGTTGGCACCCAGATATTGTACACCAACCTACTTTGACTGGCTACCAAATCTTTTACACCAACCTGCGTTGACTGGATACCAAACTTGTACACTAACCTACGTTGACTGGCTACCAGTTCTTTTCCATCAACGTCCATTGACTGACTACCAAAGCTTGTACATCAACCTACGTCGACTTGCTACCAAATCTCGTACACCAACTTACGCTGATTGGCTACCAAATTATGTACACCAACCTACGTTGACTCTGAAATCTTGTGCACCAACGCCCGTTGACTGGCAACCAAAACTTGTACACCAACCTACGATGACTGACTACCAAATCTTGTATACCAACCTACATTGACCGCCTACCAAATTTTATACACTAACCTACGTTGACTGCGTACCAAATCTTGTACAACATACGTTGACTGGCATCCAAATCTTGTACACCAAACTACGTTGACTGGGAACCAAATCTTGTACACCAACCTTCGTTGAGTGGCTTCCAAAACTTGCACACCAACCTATGTTGACTGGCAACCAAATCTTGTACACCAACCTACGATGACTGACTATCAAATCTACACCAACCTACGTTGATTGCCAACCAAATATTGTGCATCACCTTACGTTGACGGGTTACCAAATCTTGTACACCAACCTATGTTGACTGCCAGCCAAATCTTGTACACCAATCTACGATGACTGACTATCAAATCTACACCAACCTACGTTGATTGCCAACCAAATCTTGTGCACCACCCTACGTTGACGGGCTACCAAATCTTGTACACCAATCTTCGTTGACTGGCTACCAAATCTTGTTCACCAACCTACGTTGACTGGCATCCAAATTTCGTACAACTAACTACGCTGACTGACAACCAAATCTTGTACACCAACCTACATTTACTGGCAACCAAATCTTGTACACCAGCCTACGTTGACTGGCAACCAAACCTTGTTCACAACCTACATTGACTAGCAACCATATCTTGAATACCAACCTACGTTGACTGGCTACTAAAACTTGTTCACCAAACTACGATGATCGGCTACCAAATCTTGAACATTAACCTACGTTGACTGGCTACCAAAACTTGCACACTAACCTACGTTGAGTGGCTGTCAAATATTATACACTAACCTACGTTGACTGACTACCAAATCTTGTACATCAACCTACGTTGAATGACTACCAAATCTTGTACACCAACCTACGTTGACTGGCTACCAAAACTTGTGCACCAACCTATGTTGACTGTGAACCAAATTTGTACACCATCCTACGTTGACTGGCTACCAAAACTTGTACACCAACCTACGTTGACTGGAAACCAAATTTTGCACACCAACCTACGTTGACTGGCTATCAAATCTACATCAGCCTACGTTGATTGCCAACCAAATCTTGTACACCACCCTATGTTGACGGGTTACGAAATTTTGTACACCAACCTTCGTTGACTGGCTACCAAATTTTGTACTCCAACTTACGTTGACTGGCAACCAAATTTTGTACACCAACCGACGTTGACTGGCATCCAAATTTTGTACAACAAACTACGTTGACTGACAACCAAACCTTGTACAACAACCTACGTTGACTTACAACCATTTTTTTTTTTTTTACACCAGCCTACGTTGACTGGCAGCCAAATCTTGTTCACCAACCTTCATTGACTGGCAACCATATCTTGAACACCAACCTACGTTGACTGGCTACCACAACTTGTACACCAACCTAAGATGATTGGCTACCAAAATTTGAACACTAACTTACGTTGACTGGCTACTAAAACTTGTACATCAACCAACATTGAATGGCTACCAAATCTTGCACATCAGCCTACGTTGAATGGTTGCCAAATCATGTACAGCAACCTACGTTGACTGGGAACCAAAACTTGTACACCAACCTACGTCGACTGGATACCAAAGCTTGTACACTAACCTACGTTGACTGGCAACAAAATCTTATACACCAACCAACGTTGACTGGCTATCAAATCTACACCAATCTACGTTGATTGCCAACCAAATTTTGTACACCACCCTACGTTGACGGGCTCCCAAATCTTGTACACCAACCTTTGTTGAGTGGCTACCAAATCTTGTACACCAACCTTTGTTGAGTGGCTACCAAATCTTGTACACCAACCTACGTTGACTGGCATCCAAATTCTGTACAACAAACTACGTTCACTGACAACCAAATCTTGTACACCAACCTATATTGACTGGCAACCAAATCTTGTACACCAACCTTTGTTGACTGGCTACCAAATCTTGTACACCAACCTACGTTGGCTGGGAACCAAATCTTGTACACCAATCTACGATGACTGGCTACGAAATCTTGTGCACCAACCTACGTTGACTGGCTACGAAATCTTGTACACCTACCGAAGTTGGTTGGCAACCAAGTCTTTACACCAACCTACGTTGACTGGTGAACAAATTTTGTACACCAACCTACGTTGACTGGCAATGACATCTAGTACATTATCCTACGCTGACTGGCTACGAACTCTTGTACATCAACCTTCGTTGACTAGCAACGAAATCTAGTACATTATTATCCTACGTTGAGTGGCTACGAAATCTTGTACACTAACCTACGATCATTGACATCAATGTACAACAGAACAAAACTAACAATACAGCGAATACATGTACAGCAATGAGAGCAACAGACCAACAATATACTCGTGCTGATTAAAGCACTATATATGTATCTATGATAATATAAGCGATTGAAATGAACGTGTGGTAATTGCAAGCGACAGCGATGCTGAATTGTACTCGGTGGAAAAGTTTAATATATGAATAATTAAGTGGGGCCAAATGATAGGTGAGCGATTCAGTGTCGGAAGTCAATATTTGAATCATTCAAACAAATGCAAGAGAAGCGACTCTGATGCACGAAGGATGATAACAAATTTGTCCAACAATCATAATAGTGTGGAGTAAAAAATTATGATAATATCGGGTACACACGAGAATGTAGTTGGACTTCCTTCCGGGATGGTTCAAGTGTATATACCACCGGGGTGGGGTAAATGTATATACCACCGGGATGGGGTAAGTGTATATACCACCAGGATGGGGAATGTGTGCATACCACCAGGGTAGGGTAAGTTTATATACCACCAGGATGGGAAATGTGTATATACCACCAGGGTGGGGTAAATGTATATACCACCAGGGTGGGAAATGTGTATATACCGCCAGGGTGGGGTAAGTATATATACCACCGGGGTGAGGTAAGTGTATATGCCACTGGGATGGGGTAAGTGTATATACCACCGGGGGGTGATAAGTGTATATACCACCGGGTGTGGTAAGTGTATATACCACCGGGGTAAGGTAAATGTATATACCACCGGGATGGGGTAAGTGTATATACCACCGGGATGAGGTAAGTGTATATACCACCGGGATGGGATAAGTTTATATACCACCGGGATGAGGTAATTGTATATACCACCGGGATGAGGTAAGTGCATATATCACCGGGGTGGGGTAAGTGTATATACCACCGGGATGGGGTAAGTGTATATACCACCGGGATGGGGTATATACCACCTAGATGGGGTAAGTGTATATACCACCGGGGTGTGGTAAGTGTATACACCACCAAGGTGGGGTAAGTGTATATACCAGGCTGGCGTAACGATAAATAAGACATTTTGATCTCGTTGGTACACGTCAACTACGAACAGTTGGTAATGAGGAGGTAGTAGTCGTGTGGTGGGCATGTGTGGGGGAGCTATAAGAAGGTTGTGGATGTGTGGTGGGCATGTGTGGGGGAGCTATAAGAAGGTTGTGGATGTGTGGTGGGCATGTGTGGGGGAGCTATAAGAAGGTTGTGGATGTGTGGTGGGCATGTGTGGTGAGCTATGAGGAGGTAGTAGTCGTGTGGTGGGCATGTGTGGGGGAGCTATAAGAAGGTTGTGGATGTGTGGTGGGCATGTGTGGGGGAGCTATAAGAAGGTTGTGGATGTGTGGTGGGCATGTGTGGTGAGCTATGAGGAGGTAGTAGTCGTGTGGTGGGCTTGTGTGGGGGAGCTATAAGAAGGTTGTGGATGTGTGGTGGGCATGTGTGGGGAGCTATAAGAAGGTTGTGGATGTGTGGTGGGCATGTGTGGGGAGCCATGAGAAGGTTGTGGATGTGTGGTGGGCATGTGTGGGGAGCCATGAGAAGGTTGTGGATGTGTGGTGGGCATGTGTGGGGGAGCTATAAGAAGGTTGTGGATGTGTGGTGGGCATGTGTGGGAAGCTATGAGAAGGTTGTGGATGTGTCGTGGGCATGTGTGGGGAGCTATGAGGAGGAAGTGGTCATGTGGTGGGCATGTGTTGTGCTATGAGGTTATGTGCAATGAAGTTTTGAGTTCTTTTTCTTCACATGGAAGGTTTTTGTCACAGATAAAGACCATTACAGTATCCAGGCCATGGTAAGCCAGATAAAGGATGAAATGATGAATGAGTAAAGGAAGAAGAAGAATCGAAGAGGTTTTCCACCGACGAGCAGACAAAAAAAAAAAACTATAAGTGAAGATGACGACGTCCAGTATTGCGCTTATCCCTGACTTGCTCACGTCTGTACAGACGTAGTGGTTTACCGAGTCTTGTAAGAGATGGGTATGGCATGGAATGGGGGCTTGGAATGCTCTGGGTGGAGGATAGGTACTGTGTGGATTAGTTACCCATCCCGTTACGGAGGGTGACGGGGTGGGAGTGGTTTGGGCGGAGGGACTGGGAGGGTGAGAGATCATTAAGAGGTTTAGCTAAGAGTTCGCGGCAGCAGACACCGAGGTCATGTGTATATGTGACCAAAAACGGCCTAATAGGAGAGAAGGGATGGATTATGTTGTCAGTGGATGATGTGATGATAGGCAACGGGATGAAATACTGGATCTATGACACTAAACCGATCCACAGTCCACCCAGCTGTTCATCCTTCCCAAAGGGTTGGTTGACGAAATGGGGTACCTGGCATAGGCTAGTGTGTGTGTGTGTGTGTGTGTGTGTGTGTGTGTGTGTGTGTGTGTGTGTGTGTGTGTGTGTGTGCTACATACATGGGAGTTAAGGCATTTTATCTTTCAACATTGGAGGCTCCAGTCACGCACATCAAGGCCGGGCCTTTCTTGAAATATAGAGAGGTTCGTGAAAAGGAAAAAGGTGAGACAAGGGAAAGTATTTACGAATTTGGGAGGAAGAGATAAACCCTGTCTTTTTAGAATGTCCAGATCATAGTTATTGGGAAAGACAGGAGAAGGTAGAGAGTTCCAAAGCTTCGAGGTGTAGGGAGAGAAACAGTTATCAAAACGGCCCACCCTTGAGTTGCCAACCGCCACACAGTAATCATGTGATAGAGTAACTTGCCGAACATTGCGTTTTCTGAGAGAGGGCAACATAAGTGTAAACTTCTCCCCGTAACAAACAAGTGGTAATCACAAACAGTAAAAAGAAAAAAAGAAAAATAGACTACTGCATCTATACAAGAGCACCAGCAGTTATAGTGATAGAATATAGCCCCATCTATATCGAGCTTTTGTACATATTTATCTCCGCTCTGAATAACCCGGAGTGTGTAAGACGGGAGGATGTTCACAACATAACAGTACCGTGCCGTTAACGGCTCGCCTCTCGACAACATACTCAGATCACTCTAACCTACAGACAAGGATTATAACCGCCGTCTCTCAGAGCCCTGCGCTGGCTTAGCGAGCGACGCTGAGCCACTAACATGAGAGCATCGACCTCCGTCCCTCCATTGCTGCCTTCCCTCATGTTCCGTCAACAGTTGCTCTATTTACAACAACGCATCATGATCCAGACTTCCATCTGCACTTCATTACGTAAAGAAGAAGGCTAGATGATCAACATTGAGATTAAGAGCAAAATGGGTCGAGTTTTAAGGTTAAACTGAGAGAGCTGTAAAGTTAAATCGCTTTTAGGTTCGACTCTGCCAATGTATGCAGGGCCGGAACTACTAATGTGAGAGGCATGACTTTATACGAAGACATTACTAAACACTCCTTTATAAAGTCGATGCAGCTTCAAACGAAGTATCCCTCAGAAACTGATAAGGAATCCTAATTTCTCGGATGCAGACTTAACGTCTGATCTGTGCGGTGTGGGGTTTCCAAGATAGATTTACTGGTGTGTTACGGGTCAGCATCGAGGATGAGGAAGTAATGAGGAATTTCAGAAAACGGCAAGAAAATTAATCTCAAGAGGCGTTAAAAACTGAGCTAAGTTACGTCTGCCCCAGTCGGAAACCCTGTCGTAATCTGAGTTTATAGAAGCAGTTGCGTCGATACGAGACGTAGACTAAACTGGAGAGGATGAAGCGGATCTGAAAGCTATGGAGGAATGAAGTGTCGTCATCATATAAGTGTATTTCGTTATCTGTTGAAGAAAATCAATCGTTGGTAGAATTCGTAGGAGATCAGACAGCTTGGTCGATCAACGAGCAAAGCCAACAGCCTGGGCCCAGAGCGGGCTGTGAGGTTGAGCACCCCCGGGCTGTGAGGATGAAGACCCCTCAGTAGACTTCACCAGGTCACACCCTGTCAAAAGCTCTCGCGATATTAAAGAATATAAGAAACGATTCCTCACAGTCTCGTTAGAGATGTTAACCAAACACTAATAAGACAGAAAAAGAGGATATTAACGGCGGATCTCGCCTTGCGAAAACTTTATGAAAGATCCGAAAGAAGACATTAAGATTCGAGATGTTTAAAAAGTGAGAATTGAGAAGTTTAGAGGAATCCGGAAGTGACAGTTAAAGAAATGAGCCGATAACTGAGATGGTTAAAATGGTTCCTCTTCTCTGTAACGGGCTGCGCCCCTGTATCTTTCCAAGGTGGAAACTTTTGGTTTTTAGCGCAACAGATGAACATGCTGGAGCGTAAGCTCAAAAACACCTACTCGAAGCGCAAAGAAGATTGCTTTTTTCATCCATACACCTTACTTTGTGGCCATTTTTTTTTTCTTTCTTTCTTTTTTGGATTCCACGAAAAAGATTAGAAGCTGGCGTAGAGGATCAGGAAGAGAGAGAGAGAGAGAGAGAGAGAGAGAGAGAGAGAGAGAGAGAGAGAGAGAGAGAGAGAGAGAGAGAGAGAGAGAGAGAGAGAGAGAGAGAGAGAGAGAGAGAGAGGTGGTATGACAGACATGAACAGCCTAGCTTTGGTCATGGGCAGTGGTCGTCACACTCTCAATGTTTATAGCAGCAACATCTACTTTTGATGGGGATGTGTCGGTTGAGGTGAGCTGCAGGCGAAATGTGTTATTTGCATACTTCATCACACCTGCACAGCCTAGTGTTAATGCTGCAACACACTTGTCAACATTTGCATCGGCGATAAGTGCCTCAATACTCACCTCCCTACCATCCCTCGCTGGGGGAAGGGAGGAGGGGACAATCGCCACCTACCTACTCCCCTTTCCTTCCCGAATAGGTAGGGACATCTTCCTGCTTCGGGCTGGGGCCATACATCTCCCCCTTCTGGGTGGGTGTGTGGTGATGGGTGTGTGATGGAGTTGTGTAGTGATGGGCGTGTGGTGTTGGGTTTGTGTGGTGATGGGCTTGTGTGGTGATGGATGTGATGGGGGTTGTTGACCCACTTCCTTATCCTTTCCTATTAAGTATGTTATGTTTTTGAATACTCCGGTATAACAACGTAACCCCACCCACGTCTACACCATTGCTGGTTCTCAAACACATCAAGATGCAATGAATACAACATTATGAACCCACATTCTAAAATGCATGATGTTTACGCAGGACGACACGCAACCAACGACCTCCACAGGATTTCGTTGACACGTTTCAGAGTGTGTGGGTGGGTGCAGGTAGTTTGGCGGTTGGAAGGAGTGAGCGCTCGGACAGCTACTAGGCTAGTTGCTGTCCTCCGGCACTCAGATGCCCTCTAAGCTGAGAGGCCAGGAGCGCTGGTCTAGTTGACGGAGGGCACACTCGTACATCCCAGTGCCGAAAAAGTGTCTTAGACTTACTTTTCTCCGATACCGTGTGTTTTCTTATGTCTCCGGTAAGAAAATGCACAGTTTCTTTTACGGAGGAACCCCCTCAAACTCCGAAATGTGGATATACATATTGGTATGCTTAGTTTGTAACATAGGGACCAGGGGCACGCTTTACAGTGTGTGGGCACCGTCTGGCAGTGGAGACAGATGGTTGAAACAGGCGCGGACGTGGTCACCCTTTCAAGGAGCGTGTGTGGTGGACGTGCAGTCAGAACAACACTTGGTAGAGGTTTGTCCCCAGACACAACACGGTACACATTTGTACAGGTTTAATACGTTACTTGATGTGTTCTCTAATTTGAGTGATGAAGTCACCTGCAGAATTATTCATGGTACTCTGAGTACACACACTTGATAAACAGACATTTTCGCCGAAAATCTTATAGTCTTTTTATAGGGACGTAATATTCATTGACACTATGTTTAGAGTGCAATTACATTTCTTTTTATAATTTCGATCATTTGGTAAATAAGTGCTTTGTTTGCTGGTTACTTATTTTTTTTGTATGTTTAATAGTTGATGAAATTTTTGCGTTGGACTGCAATTGTTTTATCTAATTAATTTGTGAGTGTTCCTTTTGTAATTATTATACATATATTTTTAGTTATATATGCTTTACTCATTGTAAGCTGTGGCCAATAAGCTCATATATCTACCTGTGATAGTGGCTCTGTGGTGATGCTGTGTGGTAATGGATGTGTGGTGTGGCTGTATGCTAGTGGGTGTGTTGTGGGGCTGTGTGGTAACGGGTGTGTGTGTAGTGGGGCTATGTGATAGTGGGTGTATTTTGGGGCTATGTGATAGTGGGTATGTGGTGGGGTTGTGTGGTGGTGGGTGTGTGGTGGTGCTGTGTGGTAATGGATGTGTGGTGGGGCTGTATGGTAGTGAGTGTGTAGTGGGGCTGTGTGGCAGTGGGTGTGTGGTGGGGCTGTGTGGTATTGGGTTTGTGATGGGGTTGTATGGTAGTGGGCGTATGGTGGGGCTGTGTGGTGGGGTTGTGTGGCAGTGGGTGTGTGGTGGGGTTTAGTGGTAGTGGTGTGTGGTGGGGCTGTTTGGTAGTGTGTATGTGGTGGAGCTGTTGGTAGTGGATGTTTGGTGTGCCTGTGTGGTAATGGTGTTTGGTGAAGCTGTGTGATAGGGGGTGTGTGGTGGGGCTGTGTGGTAGTGGCAGTATGGTGAAGCTGTGTGGTAGTAGGTGTGTTCTGGTGGGTGTGTGGTGGGGTTGTGCTGTAAGGGTGTGTGGTGGGGCTGTGTGGTAGTGGGTGCGTGGTGGGGTTGTGTGGTAGGGGGTATTTGGTGAGGCTGTGTGGTAGTAGATGTGTGGTGAAGCTGTTTGGTAGTGGGTGAGTGGTAGGGTTGTGTGGTAGGGGTGTGTGGTGGGGCTGTTTGGTAGTGGGTGTGTGGTGGTGCTGTGTGGTAGTGGTGGTGTGGTGGTGCTATGTGATAGTGGGAGTGTGGTGGTGCTGTGTGGTAGTGGGTGTGTGGTGGGGCTGTGTGGTAGTGGTGGTGTGGTGGTGCTATGTGATAGTGGGAGTGTGGTGGTGCTGTGTGGTAGTGGGTGTGTGGTGGGGCTGTGTGGTAGGGTGTATGTGGTGGGGTTGTGTGATAGTGGGTATGAGATGGGGTTGTGTAGTAGTGGGTACGTGGTAGGGTTGTGTGGTAGTGGGTGTATGGTGGGGCTATGTGTTAGTGGGTGTATGGTGGGACTGTATGGTGGTGGGTGTTCGGTAGGGCTGTGCGGTAGTGGGTGTGTGGTGAGGCTGTGTGGTAGTGAGTGTGTGGTGGGTCGTGTGGTAGTGGGTGTGTGGAGGGGCTGTGTGGTAGCGGGAATTTGGTGGGGCTGTGTGGTAATAGGTGTGTTGTGGGGTTGTGTGGTAGTGATAACGACTCATATATATGCACTATGTATGATAACGACTCCTATACATGTACTATGTATGATAACGACTCCTATACATGTACTATGTATGATAACGGCCACTGTAAGGGTTTCACGCACGATAGCAACTCATGTACACGTGCCGCGTATGATAACAATCCTCGTAGTGCAACGTAGTGTACATAACCCCGTACACCTGTCGCGCATGATAATAACCCCTCGTAGTGGAATGTAATGATGTACCTCGTGTACAGGTGTCATGTAGTGTAATTATCCTTGTAGCGTAATGTACGATAACGACTTTCGTGCAGGTGCACCTGATGTTAACAAACGCCCTGTTAGACAGATGAGCATTAGCGGGCACAGCTGTGTGCTTGTGTCAGCTCGTACATCATGACTGTCTGGGGGAGAGACGGTGTGTGTGTGTGTGTGTGTGTGTGTGTGTGTGTGTGTGTGTTTCACCCTGCCAGACTTTCATTAACTTCCTTCTGTTCTCCCACTCTAGATTCGAATATATTCCGCATTTCCTCTAGGATATATATATGTATATATATATATATATATATATATATATATATATATATATATATATATATATATATATATATATATATATATATATATATATATATGTATATGATATATATATATATATATATATATATATATATATATATATATATATATATATATATATATATATATATGTATGATATTATATATATATATATATATATATATGTATATGATATGTATGTATATAATCCCTGGAGACGGGGGAGAAAGAATACTTCCCACGTATTCTCTTCATGTCGTAGAAGGCGACTAAAAGGGGAGGGAGCGGGGGGCTGGAAATCCTCCCATCCCGTTATTAATTTTCCAAAAGAAGGAACAGAGAGGTAAGCCAAATGAGCATATTCCCTCTTAAGTTCTCCCTTTTAATGATAATTTTACGTTACTTCCCATGTTGCTTAAATTCTTTAATGTAAATGTTACCTTCAGCAACAATTATACTATAAAGAAAATCAGGAACTCACCAGAAAATTCTCCTGGATGCATCTATAAAGTGTCATGTAGAAATTGTGATAAGTTTTATGTTGGTCAGACTGGTAAGGATCTTTCTGTTAGACTTAGGCAACATGAATATAGTATAAGAACAGGACAAGAATCAAATGCCTCGTGTAATCACGTTAGAAACTGTGATCATTGTATTGACTGGAGTAATGCCATCTCAGTTATCAACTCTAACTCCAGTACCACGAGAAATATCATTGAATCTTCTTTTATTGAATACACAAAGAACTATGACCTTAATATTAGTGAAGGTCTACACAAATTGGGTAACTTTATTGTTGATGTAATTTGTAAATAATTCATCTTCTTGCCAACATAACAATCACGTTTACCAAATGGCGTTCTAGCTTCGTCTCTTCGATGTATATCAACTGACTGTTATATTCTCTCTTGTGTCTCCCCTGATGATGTGATTATTACACGAAAGTGCACTTGGGAACTTATCGTGCTTCATTTCCCCGTGGACTCATTGGAATACACTTGATCACGCGCAAAATTGTGATCCTTTCCAATATATATATATATATATATATATATATATATATATATATATATATATATATATATATATATATATATATATATATATATATATAATCCCTGGAGAAAAGGGAGAAAGAATACTTCCCACGTATTCCCTGCGTGTCGTAGAAGGCGACTAAAAGGGGAGGGAGCGGGGGGCTGGAAATCCTCCCCCCCTCGTTTTTTTTTTTTTTTTTAATTTTCCAAAAGAAGGAACAGAGAAGGGAGCCAGGTGAGGATATTCCCGCAAAGGCCCAGTCCTCTGTTCTTAACGCTACCTCGCTAACGCGGGAAATGGCGAATAGCTTGAAAGAAAAGATAGGGGAGAAAGAATACTTCCCACGTATTCCCTGCGTGTCGTAGAAGGCGACTAAAAGGGGAGGGAGCGGGGGGCTGGAAATCCTCCCCTCTCAATTTTTTTTAATTTTCCAAAAGAAGGAACAGAGAAGGGGGCCAGGTGAGGATATTCCCTCAGTGGCCCAGTTCTCTGTTCTTAACGCTACCTCGCTAACGCGGGAAATGGCGAATAGTCTGAAAAATATATATATATATATATATATATATATATATATATATATATATATATATATATATGTATATATATTTTCATACTATTCGCCATTTCCCGCATTAGTAAGGTATATATATATATATATATATATATATATATATATATATATATATATATATATATATATATATATATATATATATATATCGTTAATGAGATGGCCTTGATTAGGGCCTCAGCTACCTGTGCCGTCTTAACTAACATATAAATAAAAAGAAAATGATCGTGGGCCTGAAGGTTTAGTGAAGACGGTAGACCGTGTCTGAGAGTGCCAAGCGTAGGAGAGGACACAATATCACGGGAGAAGGAAACGAGACTCTGAACGGAACCTGCGGCTTCGAACATACGCTTCATTTATACGATTCGGTGATTCGCCGCGAGCGTTCGGAACAGCGAGTCAGGCAGAAGTGGCTTGGTATAATGATGCTGTAGATGGTTCATGTGATATGAGAGCAACTCTCTTGCGCTCGAATCGAAGGAAATAAATTGCCCGAACGACTTGATTTGCCCGAGTTTTTATCTATTCACTTATTCATTTATTTATCAAATGGTTGGTTAAAAGAGGAAATAAGCGGTGGGACAAGGGGAAAAGTACTGGGATAGAGAAGGTTGAAGTATGTACAAAACGATTCTATGTGTGAGTGTTGCCATACCCAGAATTCGAACCCTTGTAGATTCAACCCTGGGAGGGTTTCCCTCATGGAACTCACTTACGGGAGAATTTCTCGAATATTCCCCACTGATGAGGGAATGTTGCTCATGTCACCCACTGATGAGGGAATGTTCCTCATGTCACCCACTGATGAGGGAATGTTCCTCATGTCACCCACTGATGAGGGAATATCTCTCATGGCATCCAGTGATGGGGAAATGTCAGCTATAATAATCCCCTCCCCCTCCAATCCACTGTTTGTAAAACAGGTGTTTGTCTACTGGGGTGGCGGGGAATGGCTTGGAACTGCGCTATGCAGTGTGCAGTACAATCAACTCAGTAATGATATTTTTTTACAGTCGTTCTAGCCCCTCTAATGGAAAGATAAATATCCAGTTATGTTTACGTGAATAGTCATCATCACCTGAAAATATCAGACATCTGTGAAGAACAACCAAATTTTCCTTATTTGGAAAAGAAAAAAAAGTTTTGATTTGTTTCATCGAGAAAAAAAAAGTTTTCTTGATTATTGCTACCAGCCACTGTATTTGATAAGATATCCTAATTCTGTGTATATCTGCAAAATGTGTGCCAGAGTCTCAGATACAGATATCCTTTTTTACAACTACTACATCTAATTTGGTGAGAATTTGACCATTTTTAGTAATGCAACTTTTAAATAACTCCAAAGACGCTACATTTTCTAGGATAGTTATGGCAGAATAGCCACAAGAAGCTACAAACGCTGGAGAGGGAAATTCCACAATATTTTTTGCTATGAAAGGAAATTAGCGTTCTTACATAAAAGTTATTTTCAGCTTATAATTGTAATGAAGTGTTCGTAATTCTCCCCGTTCCACCTTAGACCATCTCCTGGGTACCCGTCTAGAAAAAAAAAAGACTAGTATAAACATTAAACATTTGCGCTTCTTCATAAACATTTGCATTCCTGGGAGACACTGTATTGTCCCGAACCTGCCAGACTTTGCGTATATTTTCTTCAAGTATCGCTCATGTGTCGAATATATTCAGTTTTATCCTGAGATCTATTTATCATTAGGAATTTTTAATTAGAATGTTTAAGAAAAGTTATAATTGTTTCATTACTCCTTCTTTGCATACGAAAAAACATTACAACAAATCATAAAGTAGTTGATTCAGTTGTGTTTATCATTCGCAAATGTTAAGAAAGTCGACACAGTGTGTTCAGGGTGATGCCAGCCATTTTTAAAGCCTGGTGTAATGCATGTTCGTTTGCCCATGACAAAGACCTCGGCCGCGGTAGTGTTCACCTCAGAGAAGTGACATGCGCAAGGGGAAGATGGGGCGGCGAGGAGGGGGATTGAGGAAGACTGCTGGTGTAGGTGGGGTGGTGAGGGAGGTGAGTTTCCCAGGGGGAGAGGGAGGGAGAGAGGCTGATCAGCTGGGTACCCGCGGCTTCCCCGACACGTCAGCAAGTCTTGCCACCTCGATTGTACGATGTTCTTTAAAAGACGGGCCCCTCACAACCAAGCAAGGTGAGCGTTTTCTTAAATTGGCTTTACTGTCGGATAGGTAGAGGAAATGCCACTTCACTGAAGACTATGGATGGGACAGGTGACACTAGTCCTGCTCTTACTCGCTACCTATGTACATGAGCACTTTTTTTCTTTTTACCAGCGTTTGAACTGGTTGGTGGGAAACATTTTACAAATCGATTTGAATTCATTACGTGTTTTGTCTAAAGTGACATTTTTTCTACTGTACCTGTGCATCTAATGAGCGACAGATAACGTCAAAACACAACAAAAAGTATCATTAACTTGAAGGAAATGATAATGGAATAGATTGAATGTAAGCCAAAGTTGGGTAAATCGGAGGTGGAGTTATGGGCGGAGCTTGCGAGCACTGTTTGTAGACGTCTGGTGACTCTAATCTCGCCACATTGACAGTGCAACCAGTACAAGTCGAACGTAACCCACAGTGCACCGAGCTCCCGGCAGTGTGTACAGGTATTGTGCTACATTTGTTTGTAGTAAGCCCAGGCCGATTTAGTTATCAGCGCGGGTTGAACTAGGGCATTACGGTTTCAACGCAAAGGGAGATATATATGCATCGCTTTAATCGTCGTTGAGCGAAACATGTTTTGTCTAAACTTGAGCAGAATTCTCATCACGAACTGGGCGGACGAGTCAAGTAGATACTGCTTCCCCACATCAGCTCCACCATATTAAGAAAACTGCAGGATTCCATTTAAGTTATGCGAATTTTGTATGAGCGCCATGTTGGAGCCCTGCCCATGTATACGCGGGCTGTGACGCCATCATCTAGCTGATCTGGTGCTCACGTTGGTTCCCCCACAGGAAGTGCACGCTACTGATAAGATACCTTGTGCCATGATCCCGTTAGAGCCACTCACCAAAGTCCCTCTCTCCAATACCCTTGGGCAGGAATCCTCTCCTCCCCTCCGTGCCTCTCTTCCTGTCTCACCATCCGCTCACCCTGTATCCTCTTCCACACTCCACATGATCAGTTATCTCAATTCGCCTCGTGTATGTTTTCTATGTAGTAGTTTCCCCTGTTTCCCCACACACCTTCCTCTCTCTCTCTCTCTCCCTCCATCTCGGGCAAAAGCCTTGTCCTTGGTATTCACTCTCTCTCTCTCTGTGGTTGGTAGTAGGTGGTCGGCAGCCACCGACCAGGGCGGTATTTTACCGGTACTACCAGCCTGGGTACCAGAAAGGTTAGTGACTGCTGCGCAGTGAGCCATTACTTGAGTGGCTGTCATGTTACACTCCTTTGACCCAGGTCTTTTCTTTCCGCCTCACCCACACAGTATGCAGCTGGGCATTCAGTCCACAAACGTACAATCTCTCCATCTCGCTCGCTTGACAACTTGATATTTTTCCGCCATGAGTTTCATGCGTTACTTTTGTCTTTCGGCAAAATCTCGCAAGTACCTACAGTTTCTGTCGGGCAAGATCTCGTCCTAGGTACTTGTAGGTAGGTAGCCTCTCCTCCTATGGCAAGACCTCTCCGTTTGCACTTGTAGGTAGATAGCATCTCTCCCATAGGGAGGTGCAAGGCTCCATTATGAATGAGAGTTGATACGTAACCCAAAAGGCTTCCAGGAGCCCCACATCCTGGTCGTGCAAGGCTTCCAGGAGCCCCACATCTTGGTCGTGCAAGGCTTCCAGGAGCCCCACATCTTGGTCGTGCAAGGCTTCCAGGAGCCCGAGATCCTGGCCATGCAGGGCTTCCAGGGGCCTCATCCTGGTCGTGCAGGGCCTTCAGGAGCCCCACATCTTGGTCGTGCAGGGCTTCCAGGAACCCTGCATTCTGGTAGTACAAGGCTTCCAGGAACCCTGCATCCTGGTCGTGCAAGGCTTCCGGGAACCCCCACATTCTGGTCGTGTAAGGCTACCAGGAACCTCACATATTGGTCGTGCAAGGCTTCTTGTAACCCCACAGTGGTCGTATAAGGCTTTCAGTAGTACCACACTGGTATAAAGCTTTTAATCCCACAGTACCTGTATAAAGCGTCCTGTAAACCGCACCCTGGTCGCACAAGACTTCGTTTATCCTCGCATTGACCGCACAGGCTTCCTCGTAATTTTGCGCTGGTCGCCCAAGGCTTCATGTAACCCCCCCACAAGGGTCGTACAGCGCTGCATGGAACCTTACACTGGTCGTAAGGCTTTACTGTAACCCCACACAGGTCGTACAATGCTTCCTGTAACGTAGGTTACCTATCAATCGTGCAAGGCTCCATCCCTCCACACACACACACACACACACACACACCATGACTAGTCTGCCTTTCTTCCCAGCTGCACTGAGCTGACAATTTGACTTAGTGACGATATTTTCCGTATTTTATCCTAATTATTTTTTTTATTGTTCGACTTCAGAGTATGTTGCAGCTTTGAGTGGGTTGGCGTTGTAATTTTTCTTCATTTTTTTTATTAAGTAATTAAATGTGCTTAAGTTTGGATGCGCCTCTCGTGCGAGTAGGTTTGAGGAGCCTAGTCGAAAAGGTTCACGGCGAAGGGAAATGCGGTGACTTGCGGTGGGGAAACGCCGGATGGTTAATGACTCTCTCTCTCTCTCTCTCTCTCTCTCTCTCTCTCTCTCTCTCTCTCTCTCTCTCTCTCTCGGCCCACACCACTGCAGGCCGCCACCTCCGCAGGCCGTGATATAGTTTGAATTCCCGCGTTAGGCAAGTTGAGTAAAAGTATATAGTAATCATCTTCATATTATTGCAGTATGAATGGCCGTACTCGGTGATTAATTTTACTTTGAAGAATTATAGGTAAATAAGGATTTGATTTCGTTTTACAACCCCAGCTACGCGTACACCCCAGCTACGCGGTCTTTTTTTTTTTTTTTTTTTTTTTTACTAAGACCAAGAGAGCACGTTTGGACGTTTCTCGCTGGTTCCAACAATTTTTCTTCTATTCGACATCTATTCACCCAGCGATGAAACTAGCGTAAAACGACCATCCAAAGTAAGCATTGTGGATTCTAATGTCACGGGATGTAAAAGACAGCATGGTAGCGCCATGAGCCGGATGGGGAGAGCTGTTTGTGTGTTGTATTGTCTGGCGCGATGCAGTTTACGAACACGGTATGTCCCGCATGAGGCGTTCGACCAGAACTGGTTTTAAACGTTTGGCTCAGACCAGATCCCGTTCCTTCTCATGACTAACAAATTTCTTGTTAGGAAGAAGGCCGTCTATCACTGGCATTCGTAAATCATTGATCGTTAGAGATTTTTGTATTTTTTATTTTATATATCTTTCATACTATTCGCCATTTCCCGCATTAGCGAGGTAGCGTTAAGAACAGAGGACTGGGCCTTAGAGGGAATATCCTCACCTGGCCCCCTTCTCTGTTCCTTCTTTTGGAAAATTAAAAAAAAAAAACGAGAGGGGAGGATTTCCAGCCACCAGCTCCCTCCCCTTTTAGTCGCCTTCTACGACACGCAGGGAATACGTGGGAAGTGTTCTTTCTCCCCTATCCCCAGGGATATATATTTTATATATATATATATATATATATATATATATATATATATATATATATATTATATATATATATATATAATTATATATATATATATATATATATATATATATATATATATATATATATATATATATATATATATATATATATATATCCTTTGGATGATCTTAAGAATTAGACCGATGACTATTTAATTGTAAGCGTTTTTGTGATAATGATGAAATATTCTGGTAATGTAATGTGACTCTCTAGAGAGGCAGTATTGTGGATGCTCTTATTTCGATATATTTCGGCTTTGGTTCATATTCATGGCAGTCCATCTAAACCGCTGAACCATCTCTCGACGTGGAAACTTAATTATGAGCTAATTATATCTGAGTTACATATAATCTGAATTTATTGGATTAACTGCATCCATCGGCAGGAAATGTGCTGATGAAATACACCTTATTGTAGACGGTAGGCGCTACAAGAAGTTTAGAAGGGCGGAGTTAAACAGATGTTGACGTATATTGGGACTGAAGTAGACACCAGATGTCATTGTTAACCTTTGTGCTCCTATGCCTGGAAAATTTTAGTTAAAGCTTTCCTGTGCTGTTGACTGTAAACTATAATCTCAGGTATTTTTAGCAATGAAAATCCGACGTTTTGTCAGTAGAGGTGTAACAGTGTCAAAAACATCTCCGGACAACGGTAGTGGCTAGAGAAATTCGTAGTTGAAATCGTTTGACGAGCGGGCAGACATTACTCAGGGAAAATGTAAGTAGCGAACGACAGCAGCTGCACACAACTGATGCAGCAGCACCTGCATCAGTTGTAGAGACAGCTGGGTCGTGCCTCGAATATTTTTTGTTGCATATGTTACATTCGCGTGTGAAACATTTCTCTCATAAATCTGGATAAGATCAAATAAAGTCGGTTCCAAATTACTTTGGCCAGTATGAACATCTCTGATGGTAAACTTGAGTGGAAAACTGAAGAGGCCTAGTCTTGTATGAGTGGGAGCGCAAGTGAAAGGAGGAAGTTGAGAGTTGATGTGAATAAAAGTAAGGTTGTGAGATTTAGCATTCGGGTGAAACAAGTTTGTATGAGTGTGCGTGTAACTAGAGTATTTTACAGACCCGGGAGTGGACATGGCAGTTGGTTGAGCACTGGGGAACTGAAGTGGACATAGGCTGGGTGAAGGGGCTGATGTTCTGGGTGCGCCGTTAAGTTATGTAAGAAATCACCGTCTGTGAAGGCAAAGATAAGTATTTTTGATGGTAAAGCTGGTACGGTGGTGCTGTGAAATTACGAGTCTTGGGGTTTTAAATGGAAAAGGAACGGAAGGGGGTGGAAGTGTTGGAAATCAATTGCCTTAGGACATGAGTGTGGTGAAGGTTTTATGTAAGGGATGGTGGTTAATGACTGAGAGGGCTGAAATGGTTGGGATATTAGGAGAAAGTGAGTGCAAAGAGGATACTTGGCTCAGAAGTGGAGGGAGCAATGAGGGAGAGGGACACAAAGGACGAGATGGAAGAAGGGAGTAAAATATGCTTTCGAGTTATCGGGATCTGAACATGCAGGAGGGTGAGAAGTGTGTACAGGATTTAGTGAACTGGAGCGATGTGGTATACAGGGGACGACGTGGGCTGAACCAGGGCATATGAAGTAACTCACGGACAGAGTCTGCGGGGCTTGGCTGTGGATAAGGAGCTCTTGTTTATGCATTATGCATTACAGCGAGAGAATGGACGTGAATAAGTGAGGCCCTTCTTCCCCCCTGTTCCTGGCGCCTTCTTGCTAACGCGGGAAATGGAAAAAAGGTAATGTTTGTGAGTATAATTGTTTTCTGTATTAGGCACCTGAATTGGAAATTGTTTAGCACATTTCGTAAATTCTATCCCCAGAAGCGAAATGGGACAAAAATGATAAATAGTATAGTTAGCAGAGACACCAAGTTGTAAAACAAAACGTATTACTGTACCTTTCATGATACTGAAGTAAATACGAGTGATTTGGCTTAAGTGATCTTTGCGTGCGGTTGTGTCATACCGTAAGGTCGTTGTGTAAAGCATTATGTGATTCACGAGGTAATAAGATGATAGCTCGTATGTTGTGGTGTAATAAGGCCAGGAACGAAATTATGTTCCAGAAGGGATTTCTGCTGAATCATGTGCATTGCTTTTTAAGACGAAACGGAAAGTGCGCGCGCAAGCTTTTGAAACAAAAATAGTCTTAGGTTAATATGTAAGAAAATTCATGTGTGCATTAATACTTAGCAGATGTAGCTGATGTGGTTTAGGACGGCACCACCAACCAGTGGACTTTGCCACAAGCGGGGAGATGTTCGAAATCGTGGTTGGAGGTCGAGTGGGTGGAACGTGGATGCTCAAGACGTCACGTACAATAAAAGTATTGATCAGCATTTCCGAAGGGAGTGTGTCTTATCGGCAGAGTGTAAGACATTTCCAGAGAATGCTTTACATATTATCAACATGTAATATTTGTGGATCCTGCTACAGATAGTGTTGCCGATTAATTTCTGGGAACCGATTCGAAATTCGGATATTGTAGATTACACGTGATGACTTGAAGATTGTCAACGTAATCATACCTTAAAAGTTATATATGTTTCCTCAAATTCTTGTTTTGGCCTTGCCTCGGGAGCTTCTTTCATTTGTGTGATCAAAATTTAGTAGTATTTGTGTGTTACGGGGAAGTCTTATACTCATGCTGCCGCGTCCGTTAAACTCGTTATGTACGCACACACCAGCCTAAGCCAGGTAACCGTAAATTGACCAGCATCGAGGGGAGGATGAACACCTAGGTTGGGCATGGACCGAGTGCCATGGCCAAAATTCGAACCCCAGCGGGTCAGGAGGCTCCGCTGAGTGTCTGTATGAGTGGCCTACTCTTTGTTTTCGAGTCGAGATGAAGGGGGACAAGCCTTCATATATTTCAGTATGATTCCTCCATCTCTCATAGTTGAAACTATGTTGATGTCCACCTCTTTTTTTTTTATCCTTTGTGTCTTATTACTTGAGTACGTTCCCCCTGGGGCATTCCTTTGTGTATGAGTATGTGTGTGTGTGTGTGTGTGTGCTATTTTTTTTTACGTGTCTTCCTCTCTGTCTTGCCTTTCACGGACGCGGTGTACCTTGGGGCAAGGCTGGCTGGTGGTGCGTGACGAGGACCTTGCTGATGTGGCTAAAGCCCTCGCCTTGGACCTGGTGTAAGCTCTTGGGCTCTCCATCTTATCGCTGGTTTGTCAGCATGCTTTTTTTTAATCATTATTTTATACTTCCTTTTGAGTGGTTAAAACGTATCTTGGTTTTTATTGAACATTGGTTATAATTGAACATTGGAACTAAGCTTTCTTTTGTAAACTTAAAAAAAAGAATGCATTTATGGAGAGGATAGTTACAAATGGTACACCATTACTCTTCAGACAGTATATCACAAACTTTTGGCGGTTTAACCGAAATATTACCGTGGAGAGTGCGCACTAGCTCATCCAATACACAACGAACAGGAAAACCCCCTACAGCTATATTGTTCATGAACCTCCTTTCCTTTTACTACATTCGTCGCTGTTATATTTTAACTTTTTTTTTCGTTTTAAGAAAATGACCGGAAACTCTTTACTCTTGTAACAGGCCATCGTTGGATTTGTGGCGTGTTCTCGTTATTTTACGCTGATTTTTACGGTAGTCGTATCCAGACAAGGCAGACATTTCCTTTCGGGAATGTTAGTGTACCTAAACTGTGGGGACTTTTTAGGTGTAACCTTGACTGGATAGACTGGGGCAACCACTTCAACGTAGGCTGAACGTTGTTATATCGGGTCGCTTGATGAAATTCAAACAGTGTAGCTCACCTTGCTTAGTTTGGCAGTTTTTATTTAAAAACTGCAGGATTTTTTTCTTTTTTTTTTAAGGAAAAGTTGGATTAGCTATACTTTCGCGTACTGCATACCGTTTCTCATTTGATGTATTTTCCTTGAATTATAAGATAGTTTTCTTAAGTCTGCTTATTGCCGGCAGTGTTTTTAGTCTGCTGAGCTAAGCAAACAGCGCCGCCTTGGTTGAGAATCAGGGGAGCGATAGTGGGGTTGATACCCTGCGGTCGGTCAGCTGGCTGTGACGTAACCGTAGGTGAGAGCAGCAGCTTCATAATTATTGGCTCACCGCCGAACCATAGTCTGACGCGGCCCCAGTCGGCCGATTTAACTCTGCCTCCTTACATAGATAGTCTTTCATCTCTGCATCCTTAACTCTGCAAGTGGCACATTTATGTGTAGTGCCATATACCATACAAGTGATGGGTTGGTTTTAGCTTTAGGCATATGAACCACCGCTTCATTAAATCCGTCAGCGTCATGTTACATCAACCAATTCGAACGCCTCTCATCAGCTTCTGGTGTATAGGATGACTCTGTCTATCTATATCTCTGACGCCTGTTTCAAGTGGAACCCCCTCAAAGGGGTGGCCAAGCAACACTAGTGAACTCCAGAGCCGTTTCTTAGCCTTTAGTGCTTCACCCTTAACAGTGTTTGCCGAGGCTCCTACCTCATGTTCTTATTGACTGCTATCAAATGCCTCTACTAACTGCCTCTGCCTATGACGATTCTAAAGCCACATATACTTGAAACGGGTTCGGGAATGAGTTGTAGTGATGCTCTGAGAGTGAAATCAGGTTTATTCTCGGGTTTGATGAGGTGAGAAGTTCCCTGAGGTAGCATGATGGAGTACATCCCCAGCAAACATCTTCTTACACTCGTGCAGCAGGACGGGAGGACTTTTTATTACTTGTTGCTTGTCAGGTTTAGCGTTCGGGCTTTGGCTCACCCCGCTCTGTGAAGGATGCCACCTTCCAGTGATTTATACTTCAAGATGTGAGATGTGCACTTTTTGGTACTACTCTCTGTTGTAGGAGACGGCTTAAAGGATACATGCTGCTTTACAGGGGAGGATCTGATCTCTTCTGTAGGGGGAGGAGGAGGCAGTAGACTTGAGAGTCGGGGTTGAAAGTGTGACCCAACCCAGTAGTATATAATGATCATAAGTCTTTAGGTAATAACGACATTGACGTGCGTTGTAGGGTGAAGAAAGAAACATGCACTACACCTTGTGATAATGCATTTTACGGTTAGATACCAGAATAAGGTTAGTCGTAATAGCCAGGAAGAGCAAAGACCCTCTCTCATGATGGTGTATACCAGGGGGAGGGGGATCAGAGGAGGATGTGTACCAGTCAAAACAGTGATATCATCAGTGGCCAGTTGGAAAGACGATGACAACACTTCGTAGATTTAAGTGAGGGGGTGGCCGATACTGTAGGGAGACCTTGAATATTTCCATAACAGATCCAATTACACTGCTTTAAGCATTGAATTATTTTGATATATATATATATCAACTGCAGAAGCTGGTGACTGAGTTTTAAAGTGTGTGAAAGAAGAAAGTTAAGAGTAAATGTGAATAAGAGCAAGGTTATTAGGTACAGTAGGGTTGAGGGTCAAGTCAATTGGGAGGTAAGTTTGAATGGAGAAAAACTGGAGGAAGTAAAGTGTTTTAGATATCTGGGAGTGGATCTGGCAGCGGATGGAACCATGGAAGCGGAAGTGAATCACAGGGTGGGGGAGGGGGCGAAAATCCTGGGAGCCCTGAAGAATGTGTGGAAGTCGAGAACATTATCTCGGAAAGCAAAAATGGGTATGTTTGAAGGAATAGTGGTTCCAACAATGTTGTATGGTTGCGAGGCGTGGGATATGGATAGAGTTGTGCGCAGGAGGGTGGATGTGCTGGAAATGAGATGTTTGAGGACAATGTGTGGTGTGAGGTGGTTTGATCGAGTAAGTAATGTAAGGGTAAGAGAGATGTGTGGAAATAAAAAGAGCGTGGTTGAGAGAGCAGAAGAGGGTGTTTTGAAATGGTTTGGGCACATGGAGAGAATGAGTGAGGAAAGATTGACCAAGAGGATATATGTGTCGGAGGTGGAGGGAACGAGGAGAAGAGGGAGACCAAATTGGAGGTGGAAAGATGGAGTGAAAAAGATTTTGTGTGATCGGGGCCTGAACATGCAGGAGGGTGAAAGGCGGGCAAGGAATAGAGTGAATTGGATCGATGTGGTATACCGGGGTTGACGTGCTGTCAGTGGATTGAATCAGGGCATGTGAAGCGTCTGGGGTAAACCATGGAAAGTTGTGTGGGGCCTGGATGTGGAAAGGGAGCTGTGGTTTCGGGCATTATTGCATGACAGCTAGAGACTGAGTGTGAACGAATGGGGCCTTTGTTGTCCTTTCCTAGTGCTACCTCGCACACATGAGGGGGGAGGGGGATGGTATTCCATGTGTGGCGAGGTGGCGATGGAATGAATAAAGGCAGTGTGAATTTTGTGCATGGGTATATATGTATGTGTCTGTGTGTGTATGTATATGTGTACATTGAGATGTATAGGTATATATATTTGCGTGTGTGGACGTGTATGTATATACATTGTGTATGGGGGTGGGTTTGGCCATTTCTTTCGTCTGTTTCCTTGCGCTACCTCGCAAACGCGGGAGACAGCGACAAAGCAAAATAAGATAAAATAAATTATATATATATATATATATATATATATATATATATATATATATATATATATATTGTTTTGTCTTTTTGTCTTCTAGGTTCCCACAAAAGCAATAAGACCATTTAAATACACTCCTTGTAAACATAAACAGTAAAGACAATATTTAGAGACGCCTGACATCTGCATTAAAGTGGGTGTTTTCAAGACATCGCTGAGTATTTGGTTCAGGAAAAATCTTTGTAGGTGAAGAGATCAGTAAGTTTGAGATATTTTCCACAGTACATTGATTTGGTAATTTTTATTTCATTTTCTTGCCCCCTGTTGGTTCAATAGGTATATGTAAGTGTGCGTGTGTGGGTTGACTGTAAGACAAGTACATTGTACATTAAACGTTTGATGTTCCTATTTTTTTTTCAGAGTGCTGCATCGATAAAGAGGTTTGGCATTATAGGTTGACTTTTGTAAGAAAATCTCTTCTTCATGAGATTTCACGGTCAGCCAGTCAGCCTTGAATGCAGCAGAGTGAATACTTGGTGATGAACATTGTTGCATTCTGGTGACGAATATATGTGAAATGTAGTTCACAACTGAAGGTATAGAGTGACGCTGTGAACATGAGCCTCCATGCCACTGATTAGGTTCCATGTTCGATGCCTACAACAGCTGCGAATATAGCTTTATTTGTTGGAAGGTCTAGGCAACAGCAAGTTTCTTTGGAGAGAGTAAAGGTTGACGTTTAACATATAATTGAAGGTCACAGACGCACTGGACATGGGGGTACAACAGACAAAGGATTAGTCAGAGGTCAAAGGAACAAGGACGGCTGGGGAGTGGGGACTGGTATGCGGCTTTCATTTGTAAAAGAAAAAAAAAGGAGGGAGAGGTTTGGGGGATTGGAGAGTGATCGACACGGTAGTTGGTAAAAAAGTATACGTGGTTTTCTTACAGCTGGTAAATGAATTTAAGTGATTGAAGACTGGAGATGGCATGTACCAAGATGAAGCGGGCTAGGCTGCCATGTCTCGACTCGCGTTTACGCTCAGTTATAAACAAAATATCGGATTGCTGCAGCTGATGCTATCGTGTGTCGATCAACGTCGTTTATGTATCTTTTTTTTTTTTTTCTAAAGTGACCTATTTTCTTGTCTTTTTGCAAGTCCGTCTTTAATGATAATGCATCTGCTTAGTTCCCAGTGGAGTTTACTAAGTCGTTTCGTAAGTTCTGACACTTGCTGAGATATCTATAGTAAATGGAAATGTATATCTGTAATCCGTATCCTATCAGTAGACAGGGTTAGGCAGAAAAAAGAAATGAAAATTCTTGAAGCAAGATCCTTGAGAGCATTTTGTCGTGCCACTTTATATTTTAGACTTTCCTAGTACTTCCAAAGTAGTGGCTCACAAAAGATCCCATGGGTATATAGTCAAATAAATAATCATTTGAATATACATGATAATGAACTTTGGGGAAATGCAAATGGTAATTGAGAGATTTAGCTGCTTAATACGTATACCTGTGTTAGTGCAAGTCTAGACCAAGTCATAGGGATGGATATCTTGCTGCTGTTAATAGCGGTTTTGTCGGCCTGACAGTCTTTCTGTGGAAAAAGTTGCATGTCTGTCTCGTACCTAAAGCAGCAGTCCTACAGCATAGTTAGAACTACCGGAATTTTACCTAGGAAAAACCGGCACCGTCCCAGACTACACTCGGCCTCCTAGGAAGCTCGTATGATACACAAAATGTCTTTTGTCTCGACTCTCACAGTGTGCCTCGACGA
Source organism: Panulirus ornatus (assembly GCF_036320965.1). NCBI lineage: Eukaryota > Metazoa > Arthropoda > Malacostraca > Decapoda > Palinuridae > Panulirus > Panulirus ornatus. The sequence continues at coordinate 7,646,427 of NC_092276.1, forward strand.
GGGCGGGTCTTCTCTGTCGTCTATTTTGTGGGCGCCTACTAGTATGGTTGAGTTTCTTATACTCAGACGTAAATTCTGTTACAGCTTAACCTCTGTACAGTACTGTGCTTTGGATGGTAAATCGTAGGCTGATACAAGAAGTGTACTTTCAGTAACCAAACTGCTTGTAAGATTCTGGTTGATTACATATTTCTTGCTTCGTCATTTGCTCGTATCCAAGATCTGTCTGTCGTGTAATGTACCGACATACCTCCCCTATCCACAACCAGGTCCACCAGACGTTTTCGTGGTCTCCCCTGGCTGCTTCATATTACCTGATTAAGTCCAGTGATTGTATGTCGCTACAATTCACTTGTACCCTTGCACGCCTTTCACCCTCCTGCATGTTCGGGCCACGCGTGCTTAAGATCTTATCCACTCTATCCTTCCATTCTCAGTGTGGTCTCCCCTTTCTCCTCGCCGCCTCCACTTGATATATATGTCTTTGTCAATTTTTCATTCATTCTTTCCATATCTCACATTTCAGTTTCAACACTTGCCCTCTTCCATACATTTTCATCTACAACCCATGACCATCTTAGAAGTACGAGCATATTATATGGTAGGTAGTGAACCATTACCATGTTTGAAAAGCACAGTCAGGATATGGTAATATGTATATTATAGTCACAGTGGTAATTACAATCTTGTATTGAAGTCCGACTGGGCGTTTGGTTGATCAATTGGTTGTACACACACACACACACACACACACACACACACACACACACACACACACGCACGCACGCTTAATCTCAGGACGCTTTTTTTTGGAGTTCTTGCATCGTCACAGGTGCAGGGAAATGAACTTTTGGAGCGAGAAAATCCTCAACACTATGACAACTTTGCCGAAGATGACACTGTTTATTTACTGATATATATATATATATATATATATATATATATATATATATATATATATATATATATATATATATATATATATATTTTTTTTTTTTTTTTTCGCTGTCTCCCGCGTTTGCGAGGTAGCGCAAGGAAACAGACGAAAGAAATGGCCCAACCCACCCCCATACACATGTATATACATACGTCCACACACGCAAATATACATACCTACACAGCTTTCCATGGTTTACCCCAGACGCTTCACATGCCCTGATTCAATTCACTGACAGCACGTCAACCCCGGTATACCACATCGCTCCAATTCACTCTATTCCTTGCCCTCCTTTCACCCTCCTGCATGTTCAGGCCCCGATCCCACAAAATCTTTTTCACTCCATCTTTCCACCTCCAATTTGGTCTCCCTCTTCTCCTCGTTCCCTCCACCTCCGACACATATATCCTCTTGGTCAATCTTTCCTCACTCATTCTCTCCATGTGCCCAAACCATTTCAAAACACCCTCTTCTGCTCTCTCAACCACGCTCTTTTTATTTCCACACATCTCTCTTACCCTTACGTTACTTACTCGGTCAAACCACCTCACACCATACATTGTCCTCAAACATCTCATTTCCAGCACATCCATCCTCCTGCGCACAACTCTATCCATAGCCCACGCCTCGCAACCATACAACATTGTTGGAACCACTATTCCTTCAAACATACCCATTTTTGCTTTCCGAGACAATGTTCTCGACTTCCACACATTCTTCAAGGCTCCCAGAATTTTCGCCCCCTCCCCCACCCTATGATCCACTTCCGCTTCCATGGTTCCATCCGCTGCCAAATCCACTCCCAGATATCTAAAACACTTCACTTCCTCCAGTTTTTCTCCATTCAAACTCACCTCCCAATTGCCTTGACCCTCAACCCTACTGTACCTAATAACCTTGCTCTTATTCACATTTACTCTTAACTTTCTTCTTTCACACACTTTACCAAACTCAGTCACCAGCTTCTGCAGTTTCTCACATGAATCAGCCACCAGCGCTGTATCATCAGCGAACAACAACTGACTCACTTCCCAAGCTCTCTCATCCCCAACAGACTTCATACTTGCCCCTCTTTCCAAAACTCTTGCATTCACCTCCCTAACAACCCCATCCATAAACAAATTAAACAACCATGGAGACATCACACACCCCTGCCGCAAACCTACATTCACTGAGAACCAATCACTTTCCTCTCTTCCTACACGTACACATGCCTTACATCCTCGATAAAAACTTTTCACTGCTTCTAACAACTTGCCTCCCACACCATATATTCTTAATACCTTCCACAGAGCATCTCTATCAACTCTATCATATGCCTTCTCCAGATCCATAAATGCTACATACAAATCCATTTGCTTTTCTAAGTATTTCTCACATACATTCTTCAAAGCAAACACCTGATCCACACATCCTCTACCACTTCTGAAACCACACTGCTCTTCCCCAATCTGATGCTCTGTATATGCCTTCACCCTCTCAATCAATACCCTCCCATATAATTTACCAGGAATACTCAACAAACTTATACCTCTGTAATTTGAGCACTCACTCTTATCCCCTTTGCCTTTGTACAATTGCACTATGCACGCATTCCGCCAATCCTCAGGCACCTCACCATGAGTCATACATACATTAAATAACCTTACCAACCAGTCAACAATACAGTCACCCCCTTTTTTAATAAATTCCACTGCAATACCATCCAAACCTGCTGCCTTGCCGGCTTTCATCTTCCGCAAAGCTTTTACTACCTCTTCTCTATTTACCAAATCATTTTCCCTAACCCTCTCACTTTGCACACCACCTCGACCAAAACACCCTATATCTGCCACTCTATCATCAAACACATTCAACAAACCTTCAAAATACTCACTCCATCTCCTTCTCACATCACCACTACTTGTTATCACCTCCCCATTTGCGCCCTTCACTGAAGTTCCCATTTGCTCCCTTGTCTTACGCACTTTATATACCTCCTTCCAGAACATCTTTTTATTCTCCCTAAAATTTAATGATACTCTCATACCCCAACTCTCATTTGCCCTTTTTTTCACCTCTTGCACCTTTCTCTTGACCTCCTGTCTCTTTCTTTTATACATCTCCCACTCAACTGCATTTTTTCACTGCAAAAATCGTCCAAATGCCTCTCTCTTCTCTTTCACTAATACTCTTACTTCTTCATCCCACCACTCACTACCCTTTCTAATCAACCCACCTCCCACTCTTCTCATGCCACAAGCATCTTTTGCGCAATCCATCACTGATTCCCTAAATACATCCCATTCCTCCCCCACTCCCCTTACTTCCATTGTTCTCACCTTTTTCCATTCTGTACTCAGTCTCTCCTGGTACTTCCTCACACAAGTCTCCTTCCCAAGCTCACTTACTCTCACCACCCTCTTCACCCCAACATTCACTCTTCTGAAAACCCATACAAATCTTCACCTTAGCCTCCACAAGATAATGATCAGACATCCCTCCAGTTGCACCTCTCAGCACATTAACATCCAAAAGTCTCTCTTTCGCGCGCCTGTCAATTAACACGTAATCCAATAACGCTCTCTGGCCATCTCTCCTACTTACATAAGTATACTTATGTATATATCTCTTTTTAAACCAGGTATTCCCAATCATCAGTCCTTTTTCAGCACATAAATCTACAAGCTCTTCACCATTTCCATTTACAACACTGAACACCCCATGTATACCAATTATTCCCTCAACTGCCACATTACTCACCTTTGCATTCAAATCACCCATCACTATAACCCGGTCGCGTGCATCAAAACCACTAACACACTCATTCAGCTGCTCCCAAAACACTTGCCTCTCATGATCTTTCTTCTCATGCCCAGGTGCATATGCACCAATAATCACCCATCTCTCTCCATCAACTTTCAGTTTTACCCATATTAATCGAGAATTTACTTTCTTACACTCTATCACATACTCCCACAACTCCTGTTTCAGGAGTACTGCTACTCCTTCCCTTGCTCTTTTCCTGTCACTAACCACTGACTTTACTCCCAAGACATTCCCAAACCACTCTTCCCCTTTACCCTTGAGCTTCGTTTCACTCAGAGCCAAAACATCCAGGTTCCTTTCCTCAAACATACTACCTATCTCTCCTTTTTTCACATCTTGGTTACATCCACACACATTTAGGCACCCCAATCTGAGCCTTCGAGGAGGATATATATATATATATATATATATATATATATATATATATATATATATATATATATATATATATATATATATATTTTTTTTTTATACTTTGTCGCTGTCTCCCGCGTTTGCGAGGTAGCGCAAGGAAACAGACGAAAGAAATGGCCCAACCCCCCCCCATACACATGTATATACATACATCCACACACGCAAATACACATACCTACACAGCTTTCCATGGTTTACCCCAGACGCTTCACATGCCTTGATTCAATCCACTGACAGCACGTCAACCCCGGTATACCACATCGCTCCAATTCACTCTATTCCTTGCCCTCCTTTCACCCTCCTGCATGTTCAGGCCCCGATCACACAAAATCTTTTTCACTCCATCTTTCCACCTCCAATTTGGTCTCCCTCTTCTCCTCGTTCCCTCCACCTCCGACACATATATCCTCTTGGTCAATCTTTCCTCACTCATTCTCTCCATATGCCCAAACCACTTCAAAACACCCTCTTCTGCTCTCTCAACCACGCTCTTTTTATTTCCACACATCTCTCTTACCCTTACGTTACTCACTCGATCAAACCACCTCACACCACACATTGTCCTCAAACATCTCATTTCCAGCACATCCATCCTCCTGCGCACAACTCTATCCATAGCCCACGCCTCGCAACCATACAACATTTTTGGAACCACTATTCCTTCAAACATACCCATTTTTGCTTTCCGAGATAATGTTCTCGACTTCCTCACAATCTTCAAGGCCCCCAGAATTTTCGCCCCCTCCCCCACCCTATGATCCACTTCCGCTTCCATGGTTCCATCCGCTGCCTGATCCACTCCCAGATATCTAAAACACTTCACTTCCTCCAGTTTTTCTCCATTCAAACTCACCTCCCAATTGACTTGACCCTCAACCCTACTGTACCTAATAACCTTGCTCTTATTCACATTTACTCTTAACTTTCTTCTTCCACACACTTTACCAAACTCAGTCACCAGCTTCTGCAGTTTCTCACATGAATCAGCCACCAGCGCTGTATCATCAGCGAACAACAACTGACTCACTTCCCAAGCTCTCTCATCCCCAACAGACTTCATACTTGCCCCTCTTTCCAAAACTCTTGCATTTACCTCCCTAACAACCCCATCCATAAACAAATTAAACAACCATGGAGACATCACACACCCCTGCCGCAAACCTACATTCACTGAGAACCAATCACTTTCCTCTCTTCCTACACGTACACATGCCTTACATCCTCGATAAAAACTTTTCACTGCTTCTAACAACTTTCCTCCCACACCATATATTCTTAATACCTTCCACAGAGCATCTCTATCAACTCTATCATATGCCTTCTCCAGATCCATAAATGCTACATACAAATCCATTTGCTTTTCTAAGTATTTCTCACATACATTCTTCAAAGCAAACACCTGATCCACACATCCTCTACCACTTCTGAAACCACACTGCTCTTCCCCAATCTGATGCTCTGTACATGCCTTCACCCTCTCAATCAATACCCTCCCATATAATTTACCAGGAATACTCAACAAACTTATACCTCTGTAATTTGAGCACTCACTCTTATCCCCTTTGCCTTTGTACAATGGCACTATGCACGCATTCCGCCAATCCTCAGGCACCTCACCATGAGTCATACATACATTAAATAACCTTACCAACCAGTCAACAATACAGTCACCCCCTTTTTTAATAAATTCCACTGCAATACCATCCAAACCTGCTGCCTTGCCGGCTTTCATCTTCCGCAAAGCTTTCACTACCTCTTCTCTGTTTACGAAATCATTTTCCCTAACCCTCTCACTTTGCACACCACCTCGACCAAAACACCCTATATCTGCCACTCTATCATCAAACACATTCAACAAACCTTCAAAATACTCACTCCATCTCCTTCTCACATCACCACTACTTGTTATCACCTCCCCATTTGCGCCCTTCACTGAAGTTCCCATTTGCTCCCTTGTCTTACGCACTTTATATACCTCCTTCCAGAACATCTTTTTATTCTCCCTAAAGTTTAATGATACTCTCTCACCCCAACTCTCATTTGCCCTTTTTTTCACCTCTTGCACCTTTCTCTTGACCTCCTGTCTCTTTCTTTTATACATCTCCCACTCAATTGCATTTTTTCCCTGCAAAAATCGTCCAAATGCCTCTCTCTTCTCTTTCACTAATACTCTTACTTCTTCATTCCTTCACTCACTACCCTTTCTAATCAACCCACCTCCCACTCTTCTCATGCCACAAGCATCTTTTGCGCAATCCATCACTGATTCCCTAAATACATCCCATCCCTCCCCCACTCCCCTTGCTTCCATTGTTCTCACCTTTTTCCATTCTGTACTCAGTCTCTCCTGGTACTTCCTCACACAGGTCTCCTTCTCAAGCTCACTTACTCTCACCACCCTCTTCACCCCAACATTCACTCTTCTTTTCTGAAAACCCATACAGATCTTCACCTTAGCCTCCACAAGATAATGATCAGACATCCCTCCAGTTGCACCTCTCAGCACATTAACATCCAAAAGTCTCTCTTTCGCACGCCTGTCAATTAACACGTAATCCAATAACGCTCTCTGGCCATCTCTCCTACTTACATAAGTATACTTATGTATATCTCGCTTTTTAAACCAGGTATTCCCAATCATCAGTCCTTTTTCAGCACATAAATCTACAAGCTCTTCACCATTTCCATTTACAACACTGAACACCCCATGTATACCAATTATTCCCTCAACTGCCACATTACTCACCTTTGCATTCAAATCACCCATCACTATAACCCGGTCTCGTGCATCAAAACCACTAACACACTCATTCAGCTGCTCCCAAAACACTTGCCTCTCTTGATCTTTCTTCTCATGCCCAGGTGCATATGCACCAATAATCACCCACCTCTCTCCATCAACTTTCAGTTTTACCCATATTAATCGAGAATTTACTTTCTTACACTCTATCACATACTCCCACAACTCCTGTTTCAGGAGTATTGCTACTCCTTCCCTTGCTCTTTTCCTCTCACTAACCCCTGACTTTACTCCCCAGACATTCCCAAACCACTCTTCCCCTTTACCCTTGAGCTTCGTTTCACTCAGAGCCAAAACATCCAGGTTCCTTTCCTCAAACATACTACCTATCTCTCCTTTTTTCACATCTTGGTTACATCCACACACATTTAGGCACCCCACTCTGAGCCTTCGAGGAGGCTGAGCACTCCCCGCGTGACTCCTTCTGTTTCCCATTTTAGAAAGTTAATACAAGGAGGGGAGGATTATATATATATATTTTATATATATATATATATATATATATATATATATATATATATATATATATATATATATTTTTTTTTTTTTTTCTTTTTTTTATACTATTCACCATTTCCCGCGATAGCGAGATAGCGTTAAGAACAGAGGACTGGGCCTTTTAGGGAATACCCTCACCTGGCCCCCTTCTCTGTTTCTTCTTTTGGAAAATTAAAAAAGAAAAAACGAGAGGGGAGGATTTCCAGCCCCCCGCTCCCTTCCCTTTTAGCCGCCTTCTACGACACGCAGGGAATACGTGGGAAGTATTCTTTCTCCCCTATCCCCAGGGATATATATATATATATATATATATATATATATATATATATATATATATATATATATATATATATATATGATAGAGTTGATAGAGATGCTCTGTGGAAGGTATTAAGAATATATGGTGTGGGAGGAAAGTTGTTAGAAGCAGTGAAAAGTTTTTATCGAGGATGTAAGGCATGTGTACGTGTAGGAAGAGAGGAAAGTGATTGGTTCTCAGTGAATGTAGGTTTGCGGCAGGGGTGTGTGATGTCTCCATGGTTGTTTAATTTGTTTATGGATGGGGTTGTTAGGGAGGTAAATGCAAGGGTTTTGGAAAGAGGGGCAAGTATGAAGTCTGTTGGGGATGAGAGAGCTTGGGAAGTGAGTCAGTTGTTGTTCGCTGATGATACAGCGCTGGTGGCTGATTCATGTGAGAAACTGCAGAAGCTGGTGACTGAGTTTGGAAAAGTGTGTGGAAGAAGAAAGTTAAGAGTAAATGTGAATAAGAGCAAGGTTATTAGGTACAGTAGGGTTGAGGGTCAAGTCAATTGGGAGGTGAGTTTGAATGGAGAAAAACTGGAGGAAGTGAAGTGTTTTAGATATCTGGGAGTGGATCTGGCAGCGGATGGAACCATGGAAGCGGAAGTGGATCATAGGGTGGGGGAGGGGGCGAAAATCCTGGGGGCCTTGAAGAATGTGTGGAAGTCGAGAACATTATCTCGGAAAGCAAAAATGGGTATGTTTGAAGGAATAGTGGATACAACAATGTTGTATGGTTGCGAGGCGTGGGCTATGGATAGAGTTGTGCTCAGGAGGATGGATGTGCTGGAAATGAGATGTTTGAGGACAATGTGTGGTGTGAGGTGGTTTGATCGAGTGAGTAACGTAAGGGTAAGAGAGATATGTGGAAATAAAAAGAGCGTGGTTGAGAGAGCAGAAGAGGGTGTTTTGAAGTGGTTTGGGCACATGGAGAGGATGAGTGAGGAAAGATTGACCAAGAGGATATATGTGTCGGAGGTGGAGGGAACAAGGAGAAGAGGGAGACCAAATTGGAGGTGGAAAGATGGAGTGAAAAAGATTTTGTGTGATCGGGGCCTGAACATGCAGGAGGGTGAAAGGAGGGCAAGGAATAGAGTGAATTGGAGCGATGTGGTATACCGGGGTTGACGTGCTGTCAGTGGATTGAAGCAGGGCATGTGAAGCGTCTGGGGTAAACCATGGAAAGCTGTGTAGGTATGTATATTTGCGTGTGTGGACGTATGTATATACATGTGTATGGGGGGGGGGTTGGGCCATTTCTTTCGTCTGTTTCCTTGCGCTACCTCGCAAACGCGGGAGACAGCGACAAAGTATAATAATAATAATAATAATAATATATATATATATATATATATATATATATATATATATATATATATATATATATATATATTTATTTATTTATTTATTTTACTTTGTCGCTGTCTCCCACGTTAGCGACGGAGCGCAAGGAAACGGACGAAAGAATGGCCCACCCCACCCACATACACATGTTTATACATACACGTCCTCACATGCACATATACATACCTTTACATTTCACCGTATATATATATATATATATATATATATATATATATATATATATATATATATATATATATATATATATATATATATATATATATATATATATACAGACATATGCATAAATGCACATGTACATAATTCATACCTGCTGCCTTTATTCATTCCGTTGCCACCACGCCACGCTTGAAATGACAACCCCCTCCCCCCCCCCGCAAGCGCGCGAGGTGGCTCTAGGAAAAGCCAACAAAGACCACATTCGTTCACATTCAGTCTCTAGCTGTCATGTATAATGCACCGAAACCACAGCTCCGTTTCCATATCCAGGCCCCACAAAACTTTCCATGGTTTACCCTAGACGTTTCACATGCCCTGGTTCAATCCATTGACAGCACTTCGACCCCGGTATACCACATCGTTCCAATTCACTCTATTCCTTGCACGCCTTTCACCCTCCTGCATGTTCAGGCCCCGATCGCTCAAAATCTTTTTCACTCCATCTTTCCACCTCCAATTTGGTCTCCCACTTCTCGTTCCCTCCACCTCCGACACATATATTCTCTTTGTCAATCTTTCCTCACTCATTCTCTCCATGTGACCAAACCATTTCAATACACCCTCTTCTGCTCTCTCAACCACACTCTTTTTATTACCACACATCTCTCTTACCCTATTATTACTTACTCGATCAAACCACCTCACACCACATATTGTCCTCAAACATCTCATTTCCAACCCATCCACCCTCCTCCGCACAACCCTATCCATAGCCCACGCCTCGCAACTATATAACATTGCTGGAACCACTATTCCTTCAAACATACTCATTCTTGCTCTCCGAGATAATGCTCTCGCCTTCTACACATTTTTCAACGCTCCCAGAACTTTCGCCCGATTTCCCACCCTCTGACTCACTTCCGCTTCCATGGTTCTATCCGCTGCCAAATTCACTCCCAGATATTCAAAACACTTCACTTCCTGCAGTTTTTCTCCATTCAAAACTACCTCCCAGTTGATTTGTCCCTTAACCCTACTGTGCCTAATAACCTTGCTTTTATTTACATATACTCTCAACTTTCTTCTTTCACACACTTTACCAAACTCAGCCACCAGCTTCTGCAGTTTCTCACCCGAATCAGCCACTATCGCTGTATCATCAGCGAACAACAACTGACTCACTTCCCAAGCTCTCTCATCCACAAGACTGCATACTTGCCCCTCTCTCCAAAACTCTTGCATTCACCTTCCTAACAACCTTATCCATAAACAAATTAAACAACCATGGAGACATCACGCGCCCCTGCCGCATACCGACATTCAGTGGGGACCAATCGCTTTCCTCTCTTCCTACTCGTACACATGCCTTACATCTTTGATAAAAACTTTTCGCTGCTTCCAGCAACTTGCCTCCCACACCATATACTCTTAATACCTTCCACAGAGCATCTCCATCAACTCTCATCATATGCCTTCTCCAGTTGCATAAATGTTACATACAAATCCATTTGTTTTTCTAAGTATTTCTCACATACATCCTTCAAAGCAAACACCTGATCCACACATCCTCTATCACTTCTGAAACCAATCTGATGCTCTGTACATGCTTCACCCTCCCATATAATAACCCAGGAATACTCAACAACTTATACCTCTGTAATTTGAACAGTCACTTTTATCCCCCTTGCCTTTGTACAGTGGCACTATATATATATATATATATATATATATATATATATATATATATATATATATATATATATATATATATATGTATATATATATGAAAGTGCAGCATATGTAATTCTTGAAAATACTATTTCTATGACAGAACAAACAGATAGGCTTTTCAATGATTGGTGAAAACAGCATGAAACCCCTTTTTTCATTACTTGGCAAATATAGCACAGAACACTATTTATACTACAAATGGGATGTAACAGGAAGATCGTTTTTACCTCTTAGGTTATCATGGGACACATTTCTCTTTTGAATTTTGATTTTACCAATATGATTGATGTTAGTGCATAAGAAAGACAGATAACTAAAGATTTCGATAGTTTGGGATAAGTGTATCTCCTGGATATGAACAGCTTGGGTCAAGATTTGAAAATTCATGCTTTTGTAACTGTAAACACATAGAATCTTTGGTCCAGCACTGTCAAAGTAGTACAGCCAGAATTTGAAAATCCATGTTTCTGAAAGCTGAAAACTCCCAAATCTTTCATCCTAAACATTCATAATTACCATCAGCTTAGATCATGAGTTTCTATAGTCTCCTGCTTATACTAACCATATGCCATTGTTGTGTGAGAACGTATGGAAAACTTATATTAAAAGTACTTGCATTCTTTAGTTATTTTTTAAATTTTTGGTTCATGTGCACTGCATGCCACTTCCAATGCTTACATAATAGGTGTCAGTCTCTACCTTATTATGCATACCTTTATTAGTTCATAGGGTTTTAAAAGGGGAGGACCTTGGATAAGTGCTGTGCAATGATTTTGGTAGATTTTTTTTATATTCCCTGTTTACTTATTTATTTATTATACTTGATTGCCATTTCCTGTGTCAGCAAGGTAGCACCAGGAAACGGACGAAGAATGACCCATTCACTCATATACACACATACATACATAAACGCATGTGCACGTACATATACATACACATAAACATATACATATATGTACACATGTACATATTCATACTTGCCTTCATCCATTCCTGGCACTATCCCGCACCACAGGAAACAGCAACACTACCCTGTTACAGCAACATAGTGCCAGGAAAACAGACAAAAAAGGTCACATTTGGTCACTGTCTCTAGCTGTCAAGTGTAATGCCCCATAACCTCAGCTCCCTATCCACCCCCAGGTCCTACAAACCTTTCCATGGCTCACCCCAGATATTACACATTCCTGGTTCAGTCCATGGACAGCACGTCGACCCCAGTATACCACATCGTTCCAATTCACTCTATTCCTTGCAGGCCTCTTGCACTCCTGTATGTTTAGGTGCCGATCACTCAAAATCTTTTTCACTCCATCCTTCCCCCTCCAATTTGGTCTTGATATAAGTGTCAGAACACATATATCCTCTTTGTCAACCTTTCCTCACTCATTCTCCCCTTGTTTAACCACATTCTTTTTATTACCACACATCTCTCTTACCCTTTCATTAACTACTCGATCAAACTGCCTCACAGCACATGTTGTCCTCAATCATGTCATTTCCAACACATCCTCCCTCTTCCGCACAACAATATCTATAGCCTGTGTCTTGCAACCATGTTGGGGCTACTGTTCTTTCAAACTAGTGATTTTTGCTCTCCTGTTTATATATACATATATTTCACATTCACATTGTTTACATGTAATGATTATGCTCCGAGGCACGATACACAGCATAACTTCAGCCAGTCATCTACGCCAGAAGGGAATGTAGATGCAGACAGATGTAGATGTAGAAGTCAGCACCACAAGTAAAGCATCCTCCTCGAAGGCTCAGAGTGGGGTGCCTAAATGTGTGTGGATGTAACCAAGATGTGAAGACCCTTACTGGAAAAACAATCACTCTTGAAGTAGAACCTTCAGACACAATTGAAAATGTGAAGGAAAATAGTGAAATTGGAGAAAAATGTAGCTTAGACATTGAAGCTTATTGATACAGTGGTTAAATTGATAAGAACTGCTATTGACGTTTGTGTAAATGAATTATACATTTCCTTTTTTCCATAGCCAGAGGTTGAACCATTATGTGACATTCTTTTTTTTTTCATTCATTTCAAGCTAGAAGTTTCAGTTTTCTAAATTGTTTCTTACATTTCTCATATGTATATATATGTATGTGTGTGTGTGTATATGTGCGTATGTATGTGTATGTGTGTGTGTGTGTATATGTATATATATATGTATATTATCCCTGGGGATAGGGGTGAAAGAATACTTCCCACGTATTCCTCGCGTGTCGTAGAAAGCGACTAGAGGGGACGGGAGCGGGGGGCCAGAAATCCTCCCCTCCTTGTATTAACTTTCTAAAATGGGAAACAGAAGAAGGAGTCACGCGGGGAGTGCTCAGCCTCCTCGAAGGCTCAGAGTGGGGTGCCTAAATGTGTGTGGATGTAACCAAGATGTGAAAAAAGGAGAGATAGGTAGTATGTTTGAGGAAAGGAACCTGGATGTTTTGGCTCTGAGTGAAACGAAGCTCAAGGGTAAAGGGGAAGAGTGGTTTGGGAATGTCTTGGGAGTAAAGTCAGGGGTTAGTGACAGGAAAAGAGCAAGGGAAGGAGTAGCAATACTCCTGAAACAGGAGTTGTGGGAGTATGTGATAGAGTGTAAGAAAGTAAATTCTCGATTAATATGGGTAAAACTTAAAGTTGATGGAGAGAGGTGGGTGATTATTGGTGCATATGCACCTGGGCATGAGAAGAAAGATCAAGAGAGGCAAGTGTTTTGGGAGCAGCTGAATGAGTGTGTTAGTGGTTTTGATGCACGAGACCGGGTCATAGTAATGGGTGATTTGAATACAAAGGTGAGTAATGTGGCAGTTGAGGGAATAATTGGTATACATGGGGTGTTCAGTGTTGTAAATGGAAATGGTGAAGAACTTGTAGATTTATGTGCTGAAAAAGGACTGATGATTGGGAATACCTGGTTTAAAAAGCGAGATATACATAAGTATACTTATGTAAGTAGGAGAGATGGCCAGAGAGCGTTATTGGATTACGTGTTAATTGACAGGCGTGCGAAAGAGAGACTTTTGGATGTTAATGTGCTGAGAGGTGCAACTGGAGGGATGTCTGATCATTATCTTGTGGAGGCTAAGGTGAAGATTTGTATGGGTTTTCAGAAAAGAAGAGTGAATGTTGGGGTGAAGAGGGTGGTGAGAGTAAGTGAGCTTGAGAAGGAGACCTGTGTGAGGAAGTACCAGGAGAGACTGAGTACAGAATGGAAAAAGGTGAGAACAATGGAAGTAAGGGGAGTGGGGGAGGAATGGGATGTATTTAGGGAATCAGTGATGGATTGCGCAAAAGATGCTTGTGGCATGAGAAGAGTGGGAGGTGGGTTGATTAGAAAGGGTAGTGAGTGGTGGGATGAAGAAGTAAGAGTATTAGTGAAAGAGAAGAGAGAGGCATTTGGACGATTTTTGCAGGAAAAAAATGCAATTGAGTGGGAGATGTATAAAAGAAAGAGACAGGAGGTCAAGAGAAAGGTGCAAGAGGTGAAAAAAAGGGCAAATGAGAGTTGGGGTGAGAGAGTATCATTAAATTTTAGGGAGAATAAAAAGATGTTCTGGAAGGAGGTAAATAAAGTGCGTAAGACAAGGGAGCAAATGGGAACTTCAGTGAAGGGCGCAAATGGGGAGGTGATAACAAGTAGTGGTGATGTGAGAAGGAGATGGAGTGAGTATTTTGAAGGTTTGTTGAATGTGTTTGATGATAGAGTGGCAGATATAGGGTGTTTTGGTCGAGGTGGTGTGCGAAGTGAGAGGGTTAGGGAAAATGATTTGGTAAACAGAGAAGAGGTAGTGAAAGCTTTGCGGAAGATGAAAGCCGGCAAGGCAGCAGGTTTGGATGGTATTGCAGTGGAATTTATTAAAAAAGGGGGTGACTGTATTGTTGACTGGTTGGTAAGGTTATTTAATGTATGTATGACTCATGGTGAGGTGCCTGAGGATTGGCGGAATGCGTGCATAGTGCCATTATACAAAGGCAAAGGGGATAAGAGTGAGTGCTCAAATTACAGAGGTATAAGTTTGTTGAGTATTCCTGGTAAATTATATGGGAGGGTATTGATTGAGAGGGTGAAGGCATGTACAGAGCATCAGATTGGGGAAGAGCAGTGTGGTTTCAGAAGTGGTAGAGGATGTGTGGATCAGGTGTTTGCTTTGAAGAATGTATGTGAGAAATACTTAGAAAAGCAAATGGATTTGTATGTAGCATTTATGGATCTGGAGAAGGCATATGATAGAGTTGATAGAGATGCTCTGTGGAAGGTATTAAGAATATATGGTGTGGGAGGAAAGTTGTTAGAAGCAGTGAAAAGTTTTTATCAAGGATGTAAGGCATGTGTGCGTGTAGGAAGAGAGGAAAGTGATTGGTTCTCAGTGAATGTAGGTTTGCGGCAGGGGTGTGTGAAGTCTCCATGGTTGTTTAATTTGTTTATGGATGGGGTTGTTAGGGAGGTAAATGCAAGAGTTTTGGAAAGAGGGGCAAGTATGAAGTCTGTTGGGGATGAGAGAGAGCTTGGGAAGTGAGTCAGTTGTTGTTCGCTGATGATACAGCGCTGGTGGCTGATTCATGTGAGAAACTGCAGAAGCTGGTGACTGAGTTTGGAAAAGTGTGTGGAAGAAGAAAGTTAAGAGTAAATGTGAATAAGAGCAAGGTTATTAGGTACAGTAGGGTTGAGGGTCAAGTCAATTGGGAGGTGAGTTTGAATGGAGAAAAACTGGAGGAAGTGAAGTGTTTTAGATATCTGGGAGTGGATCTGGCAGCAGATGGAACCATGGAAGCGGAAGTGGATCATAGGGTGGGGGAGGGGGCGAAAATCCTGGGGGCCTTGAAGAATGTGTGGAAGTCGAGAACATTATCTCGGAAAGCAAAAATGGGTATGTTTGAAGGAATAGTGGTTCCAACAATGTTGTATGGTTGCGAGGCGTGGGCTATGGATAGAGTTGTGCGCAGGAGGATGGATGTGCTGGAAATGAGATGTTTGAGGACAATGTGTGGTGTGAGGTGGTTTGATCGAGTGAGTAACGTAAGGGTAAGAGAGATGTGTGGAAATAAAAAGAGCGTGGTTGAGAGAGCAGAAGAGGGTGTTTTGAAATGGTTTGGTCACATGGAGAGAATGAGTGAGGAAAGACTGACCAAGAGGATATATGTGTCGGAGGTGGAGGGAACGAGGAGAAGAGGGAGACCAAATTGGAGGTGGAAAGATGGAGTGAAAAAGATTTTGTGTGATCGGGGCCTGAGCATGCAGGAGGGTGAAAGGAGGGCAAGGAATAGAGTGAATTGGAGCGATGTGGTATACCGGGGTTGACGTGCTGTCAGTGGATTGAATCAAGGCATGTGAAGCGTCTGGGGTAAACCATGGAAAGCTGTGTAGGTATGTATATTTGCGTGTGTGGACGTATGTATATACATGTGTATGGGGGTGGGATGGGCCATATCTTTCGTCTGTTTCCTTGCGCTACCTCGCAAACGCGGGAGACAGCGACAAAGTATAATAAAAAAATAAAAGGAACAGAAGAAAAGAAGGAACAGAGAAGAGGGCCAGGTGAGGATATTCCCTCAAAGGCCCAGTCCTCTGTTCTTAACGCTACCTCGCTATCGCGGGAAATAGCGAATAGTATGAAAAAAAAAAAAAAAAAAAATATATATATATATATATTTTTTTTTTTTTTTTTTTTCATACTATTCGCTATTTCCCGCGATAGCGAGGTAGCGTTAAGAACAGAGGACTGGGCCTTTGAGGGAATATCCTCACCTGGCCCTCTTCTCTGTTCCTTCTTTTCTTCTGTTCCTTTTATTTTTTTATTATACTTTGTCGCTGTCTCCCGCGTTTGCGAGGTAGCGCAAGGAAACAGACGAAAGATATGGCCCATCCCACCCCCATACACATGTATATACATACGTCCACACACGCAAATATACATACCTACACAGCTTTCCATGGTTTACCCCAGACGCTTCACATGCCTTGATTCAATCCACTGACAGCACGTCAACCCCGGTATACCACATCGCTCCAATTCACTCTATTCCTTGCCCTCCTTTCACCCTCCTGCATGCTCAGGCCCCGATCACACAAAATCTTTTTCACTCCATCTTTCCACCTCCAATTTGGTCTCCCTCTTCTCCTCGTTCCCTCCACCTCCGACACATATATCCTCTTGGTCAGTCTTTCCTCACTCATTCTCTCCATGTGACCAAACCATTTCAAAACACCCTCTTCTGCTCTCTCAACCACGCTCTTTTTATTTCCACACATCTCTCTTACCCTTACGTTACTTACTCGATCAAACCACCTCACACCACACATTGTCCTCAAACATCTCATTTCCAGCACATCCATCCTCCTGCGCACAACTCTATCCATAGTCCACGCCTCGCAACCATACAACATTGTTGGAACCACTATTCCTTCAAACATACCCATTTTTGCTTTCCGAGGTAATGTTCTCGACTTCCACACATTCTTCAAGGCTCCCAGAATTTTCGCCCCCTCCCCGACCCTATGATCCACTTCCGCTTCCATGTTTCCATCCGCTGCCAGATCCACTCCCAGATATCTAAAACACTTCACTTCCTCCAGTTTTTCTCCATTCAAACTCACCTCCCAATTGACTTGACCCTCAACCCTACTGTACCTAATAACCTTGCTCTTATTCACATTTACTCTTAACTTTCTTCTTTCACACACTTTACCAAACTCAGTCACCAGCTTCTGCAGTTTCTCACATGAATCAGCCACCAGCGCTGTATCATCAGCGAACAACAACTGACTCAGTTCCAAAGCTCTCTCATCCCCAACAGACTTCATACTTGCCCCTCTTTCCAAAACTCTTGCATTCACCTCCCTAACAACCCCATCCATAAACAAATTAAACAACCATGGAGACATCACACACCCCTGCCGCAAACCTACATTCACTGAGAACCAATCACTTTCCTCTCTTCCTACACGTACACATGCCTTACATCCTCGATAAAAACTTTTCACTGCTTCTAACAACTTGCCTCCCACACCATATATTCTTAATACCTTCCACAGAGCAACTCTATCAACTCTATCATATATATATATATATCCCTGGGGATAGGGGAGAAAGAATACTTCCCACGTATTCCCTACGTGTCGTAGAAGGCGACTAAAAGGGGAGGGAGCGGGGGGCTGGAAATCCTCCCCTCTCGTTTTTTTTTTTTTTTGATTTTCCAAAAGAAGGAACAGAGAACGAGGCCAGGTGAGGATATTCCCTCAGAGGCCCAGTCCTCTGTTCTTAACGCTACCTTGCTAACGCGGGAAATGGCGAATAGTATGAAAGAAAGAAAGATATATATATATATATATATATATATATATATATATATATATATATATATTTTTTTTTTTTTTTTTTCCAAAAGAAGGAACAGAGAAGGGGGCCAGGTGAGGTTATTCCCTCAAAGGCCCAGTCCTCTGTTCTTGACGCTACCTCGCTAATGCGGGAAATGGCGAATAGTATGACAAATATATATATATATATATATATATATATATATATATATATATATATATATATATATATATATATTTTTTTTTTTTTTTTTTTTTTTTTTTACTTTGTCGCTGTCTCCCGCGTTTGCGAGGTAGCGCAAGGAAACAGACGAAAGAAATGGCCCCCCCCCCCCATACACATGTATATACATACGTCCACACATGCAAATATACACACCTACACAGCTTTCCATGGTTTACCCCAGACGCTTCACATGCCTTGATTCAATCCACTGACGTGCTAGCACGTCAACCCCGGTATACCACATCGCTCCAATTCACTCTATTCCTTGCCCTCCTTTCACCCTCCTGCATGTTCAGGCCCCGATCACACAAAATCTTTTTCACTCCATCTTTCCACCTCCAATTTGGTCTCCCTCTTCTCCTTGCTCCCTCCACCTCCGACACATATATCCTCTTGGTCAATCTTTCCTCACTCATCCTCTCCATGTGCCCAAACCACTTCAAAACACCCTCTTCTGCTCTCTCAACCACGCTCTTTTTATTTCCACACATCTCTCTTACCCTTACGTTACTCACTCGACCAAACCACCTCACACCACACATTGTCCTCAAACATCTCATTTCCAGCACATCCATCCTCCTGCGCACAACTCTATCCATAGCCCACGCCTCGCAACCATACAACATTGTTGGAACCACTATTCCTTCAAACATACCTATTTTTGCTTTCCGAGATAATGTTCTCGACTTCCACACATTCTTCAAGGCCCCCAGAATTTTCGCTCCCTCCCCCACCCTATGATCCACTTCCGCTTCCATGGTTCCATCCGCTGCCAGATCCACTCCCAGATATCTAAAACACTTCACTTCCTCCAGTTTTTCTCCATTCAAAATCACCTCCCAATTGACTTGACCCTCAACCCTACTGTACCTAATAACCTTGCTCTTAATCACGTTTACTCTTAACTTTCTTCTTCCACACACTTTACCAAACTCAGTCACCAGCTTCTGCAGTTTCTCACATGAATCAGCCACCAGCGCTGTATCATCAGCGAACAACAACTGACTCACTTCCCAAGCTCTCTCATCCCCAACAGACTTCATACTTGCCCCTCTTTCCAAAACTCTTGCATTTACCTCCCTAACAACCCCATCCATAAACAAATTTTTTTTTTTTTTTTTTTTTTTTTTTTTTTTCCAAAAGAGGGAACAGAGAAGGGGCCCAGGTGAGGATATTCCCTCAATGGCCCAGTCCTCTGTTCTCAACGCTACCTCGCTAATGCGGGAAATGGCGAATAGTATGAAAGAAAAAAAAAAAAATATATATATATATATATATATATATATATATATATATATATATATATTATATATTGTTTTTTTTTCCCCATACCATTTGCCATTTCCCGCATTAGCAACGGGGTCTACACCGGTTATTTCCGAACAGGCGCACATAGCCAGCAGATAGCATTTGTACCGAACCTAATGTACAACGCGGAGGTATATGAATACGAATAAAGTGCATATAACCGCGCACCTTCATAGAACATACAAACCTCCAACAGCCAGGATCGAACCCGGGACCCCTGAAGGGTATTCGAGTACATAGTATTCGAATAGTTATTTCCTATTAGCCAGGCCCATAGCCTAGCGGTAGTATTGCCGCCTGTGGCACAGGGGTCCTGGGTTCGATCCCGGCTGTTGGAGATTTGTATGTTCTATGAAGGTGCGCGTTCATATGCACTTTATTCGTATATATATATATATATATATATATATATATATTTTTTTTTTCAAACTATTCGCCATTTCCCGCATTAGCGAGGTAGCGTTAAGAACAGAGGACTGGGCCTTTGAGGGAATACCCTCACCTGGCCCAATTCTCTGTTCCTTCTTTTGGAAAATTAAAAAAAAAACCGAGAGGGGGGGATTTCCAGCCCCCCGCTCCCATATATATATATATATATATATATATATATATATATATATATATATATATATATATATATATGAAGCAGTAATCGCACTTCGGTAGTTCAGATGATTTATGGAAATTTTACAAAAAACTACATGTTCCATGGAAGAAATCCGCTTCACCAGGTGTAAACAGTTTTATGAAACAATTATTTACACCTGATGAGGCGGACTTCTTGCCTGAAACGTGTGTATTTTCAAGTTTCAGTAAATGATCTGAAATGCGATTACCTCTACATGAATTTATCACTAAATATATATATATATATATATATATATATATATATTTACCAAATGGCGTCTTAGCTTCACCTCTTCGATGTATATCAACTGACTTATATATCTCTCTTGTGTCTCCCCTATGATGTGATTATTACACGAAAGTGCACTTGGGAACTTATCGTGTTTTATTTTCCCGTGGACTCATAGGAATATATATATATATATATATATATATATATATATATATATATATATATATATATATATATATATATATATATATAATCATGAAATGGTAATGCTGAAATGGCTGGTTGCTCTTCGCATTCTATTAACCATTACACAAGGTTGTGATAGTGGGAGCGCTGACCTACACCTGCCCCAGGCAACATTCCTCTCCCATGACCCTCGCACATACCTCACTTGTCCTGGCGCTCCCGCCGCTCCTGGTCGTCATGCCGCCCGCCACCCTCCTCCTCCAACCTTGACCCCGACGCTGTCTGGCTTGTGAAGGTTAAGGTGCGTCAGTGGCGTCATCTACGACAGGTCTCTCCGGCTCGAGTGTGCAAGAATTATAAACATTTCCGTACGATCTCGCGAGTGGTGGACGTTGGTGTGTGAACGTTCTGTCGTTCTGATTCCATTTGTAACGAATGTTTTCAAATTGTTAGGTTCCATATGGCCCCTCCCCCCTTGGCTGTGGGTGTGTGCGATTGATGTTTCTCGTTTATGACGTGTCTCTTACTCTCAGATTTGTGATTTAAGATATCTATAGATCAAAATGTGATGTTCGCTTGACATATGTATGTATGAAAAGGTTTCTGTAGTATATAGGGACTGGTTTATTGTGAGAGATATGCTCAGTTGTCGTACCTTGTCTATAAGTGACCTAATTGAATCGGTTCACATGTGCATTAGTTTGAGTGTTAAAGTGCACATTTTCAGGGATTCCAGCATGAGGGAGTGAAGTAAAAGGCACAGATGAATGGGAAGAAAAGAAAAAAAAAAAGTGGTGTGAACAAATTACCAATAAACTAGTTTGATTGTAATCGGATAGATAACTTGGGGGTGGTGGAGGAAAGTGGATCTGGGTTCATATTGGTTATATAATGTTGTATAGTATTTTATCGAATCGTAATGTACAGATGGTGGTGGAAATACAGTATAAACCCATCGATTTATATAGTAATTGTTCCCAAGTTCATGAGAGTTGTGTATGTAATGCGTGATTTGGAAGTTCCAGTTTTGAAATAAAAAGGATTATTTACGCGAGTAAAACAAACAACAGGAGACCTGATTGGCCCACGACTGGGTTGTCTGGTAAGAAAGAAAAAAGCCGTTTAACTTGACAAGAAAATGTAATTCCGCTTAGCATTTTTTTTTTTTTAAGCTATCGCCTACTCCCTGTTGCTGCACATTATTCTTCTAATGTCCCTGTAATCGCTGTCGTTTGTGGTTTATTTCTGGCGTTTCTTTCATAGTATGCATGAATTCATGAAATATTTGTCTAAACCACTTTTGAAGGTATTTATTGTCTTAGCATTCACAACGTCTGACTGTAACTTATTCCAGTGCTTAGCACACCTATAGTAAAAGAAGCGTTTTTCCACGTCCTTACTACATCTTTTAGATTTGAGTTTTATTTTAATTGTCTTGGTAACTGTATTCTTGTATTTCGAAAAAATGTTCGTGATTTACGTTTTTTTTTTTTTTTTTTTTTTTATACTTTGTCGCTGTCTCCCGCGTTTGCGAGGTAGCGCAAGGAAACAGACGAAAGAAATGGCCCAACCCCCCCCCCCCCCCATACACATGTACATACACACGTCCACACACGCAAATATACATACCTACACAGCTTTCCATGGTTTACCCCAGACGCTTCACATGCCTTGCTTCAATCCACTGACAGCACGTCAACCCCTGTATACCACATGACTCCAATTCACTCTATTTCTTGCCCTCCTTTCACCCTCCTGCATGTTCAGGCCCCGATCACACAAAATCTTTTTCACTCCATCTTTCCACCTCCAATTTGGTCTCCCTCTTCTCCTCGTTCCCACCACCTCCGACACATATATCCTCTTGGTCAATCTCTCCTCACTCATTCTCTCCATGTGCCCAAACCATTTCAAAACACCCTCTTCTGCTCTCTCAACCACGCTCTTTTTATTTCCACACATCTCTCTTACCCTTACGTTACTTACTCGATCAAACCACCTCACACCACACATTGTCCTCAAACATCTCATTTCCAGCACATCCATCCTCCTGCGCACATCTCTATCCATAGCCCACGCCTCGCAACCATACAACATTGTTGGAACCACTATTCCCTCAAACATACCCATTTTTGCTTTCCGAGATAGTGTTCTCGACTTCCACACATTTTTCAAGGCTCCCAAAATTTTCGCCCCCTCCCCCACCCTATGATCCACTTCCGCTTCCATGGTTCCATCCGCTGACAGATCCACTCCCAGATATCTAAAACACTTCACTTCCTCCAGTTTTTCTCCATTCAAACTCACCTCCCAATTGACTTGACCCTCACCCCTACTGTACCTAATAACCTTGCTCTTATTCACATTTACTCTCAACTTTCTTCTTCCACACACTTTACCAAACTCAGTCACCAGCTTCTGCAGTTTCTCACATGAATCAGCCACCAGCGCTGTATCATCAGCGAACAACAACTGACTCACTTCCCAAGCTCTCTCATCCCCAACAGACTTCATACTTGCCCCTCTTTCCAGGACTCTTGCATTTACCTCCCTAACAACCCCATCCATAAACAAATTAAACAACCATGGAGACATCACACACCCCTGCCGCAAACCTACATTCACTGAGAACCAATCACTTTCCTCTCTTCCTACACGTACACATGCCTTACATCCTCGATAAAAACTTTTCACTGCTTCTAACAACTTTCCTCCCACACCATATATTCTTAATACCTTCCACAGAGCATCTCTATCAACTCTATCATATGCCTTCTCCAGATCCATAAATGCTACATACAAATCCATTTGCTTTTCTAAGTATTTCTCACATACATTCTTCAAAGCAAACACCTGATCCACACATCCTCTACCAGAATTTTGAACACTTGGATTAAGTCACCACGGTCTACTTTTTTTCTTTAAGGAGAAGAGATCCAATCGTTTTAGCCCTCTTCGTATGTCAGATTTTTAAGGGATGGGATCAGTTTTGTAGCGCGTCTTTGTAGTAGTTAAGTTTTCCCTCGTCTTTGTTTATAGTTTGGGGATAAAAAGCTGGTGGACTGCATATTCAAGATGTGGTCTTGCTGGAGAATTATAGAGTGGGAATTGTTTCTGGTGTTTTGTGCTCTTATGTTTCTGGCTATGAAACCTAACATTTGGTTGCCTTTTTTTTTTTTTTTTTTTTTTTTACATTGTTGCTTGACACTTAAGTGTCCTTCAGATTGTTGCTAGTGACAACTCCAAGGCCTTTTCTTCATTTACTATAGTTAGAGAGTTTCCGGATAGTTTGTAGTCGAAACGCATATTCTTGTCTACTAAGCATATAATTTTACATTTGTCTACATAAAACTTTATTTGCCATCTGTCTGACCACTCCGCTAGTAAGTTAAGATCTCTTTGAATCATGTCGCAGTCCCGCTTGTTTACAGCTCTGCCTCCTAGTATAGTATCATCAGCAGATTTGGAGATCTTAGATATGAAACAGATTTTTGGGTTATTAATGTATATTATGAAAAGAATTTGGCCAAGGACCGATCCCTTTGGCACACCACTCGTTACGTCTAGCCAATCTGCGTTCTTCCGGTAAGCCAGTTTCTGATCCTTGTACAGACTTCACCGATTCCCTTTGCTTTGAATTTTGAGTTTATGTGAAAGTCTATTGTGAAGCACACTATCGAAGACCTTTTGAAAATCTAGATATACATCAGACGGTACTTTTTCGTCCCAATTCTGATGAATAACATTAAAAAATTACCAGCAAATTTGTCAGGCAGGACAGGATCTTATATTAAGAAAACAGTGTTGGTCGTCCGATATGATTTTATGTTTTAGAAACGTGACAATTTTATCTAGTATTTTTTTTCCATCGTTTTGCCTGTTATTGACGTAAGGCTAATTGGGCTTTAGTTCAAGGCTCAATTTTTGTCTCCGTTTTTGTATGTATAGGAGTAACATTTGCTCGTTTCCTGTCACAGTTGGCACCTGACCATCCGATAAAGATTTGTTGAATATTTTTGATATAGGGTATATCAGCTGTCTCCTGACGTCTAAAAATCTTGGAGCTAAGTTATCTGGGCCGTTAGATTTGTTAGGATTTAATTGGTCCAGGTATTTAAGTACTTCAGAGCTCTTTATTTCTCTAAGCTTCAACTCTTCATCATCAGATCCCTTAAACATTATCATTGGTTGCGGTATTCGAGATGTTTCTTCAATCGTGAATACGGAGTTAGAATGATGATTTAGTATGGTAGCTATTTCCTTGTTGTCAGTAGTTAGTGTCATGTTCGTTTCGTAATGGTCCAATTTCTTCTTTTAATGTTTTCCTTTGTCTTATATATTTTAAGAATTCCTTGGGGGTTACTCTTAACTTTCAAGGAAACTCTTTTTTCTTCCTCGCGTTTACTCTGACTTATGACCTTCTTACACTCTCTTTGGATTTTGGTTAATTCCTGGCTCTTTTAATTGGTTGCCTTTGATTTGAATTTCTCATGTTTTCTTTTGGCAAATTAGTTCTTCTGCTCTCCTATTCATCCATGATGCGTTTTGAAATACTGTATGTTCTCTTCGTAATTCGTGGGATGTATGTTTTCAATCTCGAGTGGTGTGGTTTTAGAAATATTTCACATTTCCTCTACGGTGTGAACGTCAAGAAGTTTTCTCCAATTGACACTCTAAATTTCGTGTCGAATGTTTTCAAGATTTGCTTGCCTGTAATCTGGGATTAAGTTTGTTCTCATTTATTTCTTAAACTGAGTTTATATCTCTAATCTAATCAAACTGATCGCCGCAAGAGTTAAGTCATGCGTCACTGGTGAGACAAGATCAAGAGTGTTTTGACCTTTAGATGGTTTTGTAATTAACTGTTCTAGAAAAGCGTCTTCAATCCTCTAGATGGTTTTGTAATCAACTGTTCTAGAAAAGCGTCTTCAATTAGGTCCGTTAGTCTCGTTCCCTCTCTCGGTCACCTGTTAACATGTTCCAGTGTATATTTGGACGGTTGAAGTCTCATGCTATTATAAACTCTGTACTGTTTATTATAGTTTTGACTTCATTGTATAGCATGTTATTGTTGTCGTCTTATTGATGGAGAGATTTGTAAATATCGCCGAGACGTAGTTTACAGTTGAACTTGTCAGTATAGAGTCGTGTGTGTCTACTTTTTGCTTATCTTGATAGCACATGGATTATCAACGTAGATCAAAACTCCACTACCTACTTGTTGTGAGTGAAGAGTTCGTTGCTATACAGTAAGTTGTTTGGTAATGGGGCGACAAGTTTTCCTCGCAGGTTGGAAGGTGTAAGTATTTTCCCACTTCGTCTCAGCGGTTGCTATCCTACTAAGTTATCTAACCAAGATGATGATATATCTGTGTCTGTTTCCTGTATCGCACCCGCTTTCGCCGCCATGAACCCAGCTTCATCTTCCCACCCTTTCATCGTAACATGTAATTTCTCCAGGGCTTCACTGTTTTTCCTAACACCTACTGAAAGCCCATTAAACACGTCGAAGAACAAACAAGAAGTGTTCTCACCTTCGCATTTCGTTCTAAATGTAGAATTGATATTTTTTTTTTGTAACGCCATAAGTGTAACATACACTCAGAATCAAAGGACTGTAGTGTTAAAGTGAGGTGTTGATTGTGAGGTGGTACAGAGTGGAGGAATGATTGGTTGGTGATAAGAGACGGAACTTAAGGGTTGGGAGTCGCTGCTTTGTATGAGCACGAACCAGTCACATCTCACTCTTACCTTCCTATCTCGTTACTGATAAGGCATGTTGAACTTGCCCTAGGGTTATCAGGTGTGATGATTAGAATTTACACCTTTTTTGTTTGAGATGAAATTATGAAGCAGGAGTCATATTTATATAGGAGCTATGCACATGATCTCTCAACCATGTATGGCATTTATTTGTATGAAAAAGTTTACTGGTGTTACTCAGGACCTTTCTAAAAGCTTCTGTAGCCCAAAACTTCGCTACTTTTAGGAGCAGGGAAAAGTAGACTCCCTTTGGAATGAGAAGTTCTTTGGCGAGGTTTTATTCCCAGTGATACATACAGTCCTGCCAAAGATAACTTTTCACCCGAGGTATACTGTAACCTTGAGAAGGATGAGTCCGGTAATACCTAGGCTTGTTATTAATACATTTAATGACGTAGAGTATTGAAAATTACGCCTTTAGTAATATTATTTTAAAATTTAGAGCATAAACTTTTCTTCTTCCTCAGTGAAAGAATATGTACAAGTGATGTACGGTAGGTTTATGTCCTTAATTACAATCGTTCACCTTAACACCAGCACCGTAATCCTTATTTGACTTTAATGGAACCTTTCTCAACCCTTCCCAGTCAGGATGGCAAACCAAAAGACAGTGTTCGTGACTGGGGGTACTGGCTACATTGGGTCGCACTGCATCGTCGAACTGCTGAATGCAGGCTTCGAAGTGATCACCATTGACAACCTGACGAACAGCCGGTCTGGAGCACTGAGGAGGGTTCAGGAGATCACTGGGAAGAGTGTTACATTTTATGAGTGTGACTTGCTCGACGGCCAAGCTGTACACAAAATATTTGCCAAGGTAATGACAAGTCTTTTGTATTCTTATATGCTTTTATGTAGGTATGCTCCATTTTCTTAGTTTGTTTCAAATTTGTCACATTTTCTTTTGTTTTCCGTAGATTTAAAGATTTGATTTTTATATGCAATTTCCATGAACTTTTTTACTTGTACTCCTGGACAGACAATATGGAATTTGTCTGATTTCATTCCTTTATCTATGACTTAAGCCCTAGCCTTTCACTTTCTACCGTTTATTGCTCTTAGATATACATTTCAGGAACTTTATTTTCCATAAGAACATTGTACATAACGAATTGATATCAATGATACATGGATACATTTGCATTCATGTAATTTTCATTATATTTATTTGCAATGTCACACAATAACAAGATGATGCCAAGAACAGACAATGAGTTGCCTCAGTTATTCTTATCCACTCTCTCTGTTGCCGTCATGCAAAACTGCAACTGAATCAAAGCTCTCTAGTAGGTCAAGCCACACACACCTTTCCTTGATTTTCCCTGAAAACTTCGTTTATCTTGATATATCCCATTGACAATACATTGCTCCCTGTATACCATGTCACCCCCGTTAACTCTATCCTATGCATGCCTCTCATCCCTCCTGATGTTTAGGTCCAGATTACTCCAAAGCCTCTTTCACAGCACACATCACTCTTCATAGCCTTTCCCCTCCCCCCTTGCTCCCCCAACCTTTGACTCTGATATCCTGTCACGTTATCAATCATCCTTTCCATATGTCCACCTGTTTCAACACACCCTTTTCAGCACTTGTCACATACTCTGCTCACTATGACACCTCTTTTTCATACTTGTCTCTCACTTAAGCTGTCATTCTTCTCATGATCAACCCACATCACGTATAATAATGACCTCAGGCATTTTATTTCAGTCACGTAAGGAATTAGTCAAAATCCAAAGAGAGTGTAGGAAGGTCGTAAGACAGAGTAAACGTGAGGAAGAAGAAAGAATTTCCTTGAAAGTGTAGAATAATCTTCAGGAATTCTTCAGATGTATAAGACAAAGGAAGACGGTAAAAGAAGGAATTGGACAGTCACAAAATGAACATGACACACTTAAGTACTGACGACAAGGAAATGAATGGCTACCATACGAAATTGTTCCTTTTAAAGTCTGTACATGTGAGATTTGAAGAAGAAAAGTTGATAGGGTAATAAAGAGCTCTTTCTGAAGAACTCAAATGCCTGGACCAATTGAATCCTAATAAATCCAACTGCCCAGATAACCTGGCTTCAAGATTTTTAAAAGATGTCAGGAGAGAGCTGATATACCCCATAACAAAAATATTCAACAAATCTCTTATCAGATGGTCAGGTGCCAACTGACTGGAAACTTGTAAATGTTACTTGTGTATGTATGAAAGGAGGCAAAAAGTGTGCCCTGAACTACCGCCTAATTAGTCTTACGTCATTGCTAGGTAATACGATGGAGAAAAAAAAATGATACAAAATAAAATTGCCGTGTTTCTAGATCACAAAATGTGATCGGACAGCCAACACAATGTCGGCAGTAGAAGATCCTGCCTGACGAATTTGCTGGTAATGTTTTAAGGTTATCTGTCAGAATTAGGATGAAAACAGTACCGTTTGATGTAATATACTTAGATTTCCAAAAGGCTTTCGATAAAGTATCTCGCAAGAGACTTTTACATAATCTCAGAGCATATGGAGTCAAGAGTGTGGTTTACTGGAAGAAAACAGCGCGTAGCATTAAAGGGCGAAGCCTCAGATTGGTTAGATGTACCCAGAACTCTATCTCATATCTAAGATCTCCATATTTGCGTATGATACTGAAGTATAAGTTAGAGCTGTAAACAGGCGGGACTGCGAAATGATTCATAGGGATCTTAACTTACTAGCAGAGTGGTCAGACAGATATCAGCGAATGAAGTTTAATGAAGACAAGTGTAAAGTTATGTACTTAAGAGACAAGAATATACGGTATGGCTACATGCTATTCAGACACTTTAACTGAAGTAAATGAAGAAAAGGATCTTGGAGTTGTCATTAGCAACAATCTGAAGTACACTGAACAGTGTCAAGCAGCAAGTAAAAAGAGATAACCAAATGTTTGGTTTCATAGCCAGGAAAATAGATTACAAGACACTAGAAACATTCTTACATTTTATAATTCTCTAGTAAGACCACACCTTGAATATAGCAAGAAAAGACAAAGAATTAGAACAAGTGCAAAGATGCGACTAATTCCTTAGAAATCTGGCATACATACAATGAGAGTCGACAGCGATTGGATGTCTTCCTTAAGAAATGTAAACTTTTAGGCGACTTAACCCAGTTGTTCAAAATTCTGAACAAGTTCGATAAAGGAAATCACCACAAACATCTTTTCAAAATATAAGAAAATACAGTTACCAGGACAAATGAACTAAAACTCAAAGCAAAATGATGTAATACAGACGTGGGAAAAAGAAATAGGTGTGTTGAGCACTGGAATAAGTTATCGTCGTATGTAGTGAAGGCTAAGACTATAAAGATCTTCAAATGTCGGTTAGACAGAAATTTATAAGTTCAGGTATACTTTTTGACTCCAGAAATAAACCATATAAACAACAGCCGTAACAGGGACACGAGAAAGCTAATGTGCAGCAGCGGGGAGTCGGTGTTGGCTGAAAAAAAGTGCCGAGTGGAATTACATTTTCTTAAGTTAAACTCCTTTTTTTTTCCTTTTCAAGACAACCCAGTCGTGGACCAATGAGGCCTCCTGTTGACTGCCTCATGTAAACACTTTTTATTATTATTATTATTATTATTATTATACAGGGCGTAAGACTGAAACTCATACAGCACTGTCGGGAATACTGTGCCATCAGATATCCTCATCTTTGTCTCCTTGGACATTGATCTATCTTTAATTCCTCGTATTTCTCAATGCATGGTCCACTTCAGCTTCCATAGTTCCATCCCCTGCCAGCTCCACTTCCAACTATGTAAAACACTTCCTCCATGGTCTGTCTATTCCAACCAACCTGTCTCTACTCATTACTAAACCTCGTAACCTTATTTTTATTCACATTAATCACAACTTTCTCCTTTCATATTGTCGCTCAATCTCAAACACTGGCTTCTGTAGTTTCTTACTGGAATCTGCCGAGAGCACTGTTGTCTGCTAACTGCAGTTGACTCATCTCGTAGCCTCTCCATCTTTGATATATCAATGCTGTGGACTCGCCCTTCTCCTCAAGCCTTTGCATTTTCTTCTCCCACCAACCGATCCATGAAGAGATTAAACTGCCATGTATCTGGTACTTTGAGCATGCTACCACCATCGTGAAAAATCTCTGTAATTTGAACATCCACTTGTGTCCTCTTTTCCTTTATAGAGTGGCACTGTACAGGCATTTACCCAGTCCTCAGGCATGTATGTCACCTCTTTTCTTTGAGGAAAACTCAAACACATGTGTAAAAATGTATGAAATAATTAATGTATGTATTCTACACCTCGGTATCAGATTAAACTGTAAGAGTGTACACTACACTAATGAAGTTGGGTAGACCCACAGTGTCTGTGTTCGCTAAAATGCCACGACTATGCCACAGTAGAAGGTGACGCTGAAGTAGTTACACAGAATGCAAAGGAGGCATGTTTCCTCTTTTGGAAGAGGCTGTAGGAAATGAGTGTCTAGAAGCTGTGAGAGATTAGTTGTAGAAGGAGGCCTTGAGAAATTAGTTCCAGAAGGAGTCTTTGAGAAATTAGTTTCAGAAGGAGTCTTTGAGAAATTAGTTTCAGAAGGAGGTCTTTATGAATGAGTGGCTGGAAGAGGCTTTGAGAAATGAGTGTCTGGAGGAGGTCATGAGAGATGAGTGTCTGGAGGAAGCCTTGAGAGATGGGTTCCTGGAGAAGGCCTTGAAAGATGGGTTCTTGAAGGATGTCTTGAGAGATGGGTTTCAGGAGGATGTCTTGAGAGATGGGTTCCAGGAGGATGTCTTGAGAGATGGGTTCCTGGAGAAGGCCTTAAGAGATGGGTTCTTGAAGGATGTCTTGAGAGATGGGTTTTAGGAGGATGTCTTGAGAGATGGGTTCCAGGAGGATGTCTTGAGATATGAGTTCCAGGAGGTTGCCATGGAAGATGTCTGGAGTAGGCCTTGAGAAGTGTGTCTATTTAGAGAAGGGCTAAAAAGATGGATTTGCTGGAGGAAACCTTGAGAGAGTTTTTGGAAGAGGCCTTGAGAAATTATTCATTGGAGGATGCCTTGAGTGGTGAGCTTCTGGGAGGAGGACCCAAGAGATGAGTTTCTAGGAAAAGGCCTCAAGGATGCTTCAAGGGATAAGCTCGTGGAAGTCTTTAGAGATGAGCTCGTGGAAGGAGGCTTTGAGAGGCAAGTTCCTGGAAGGAGATGTCAAGAGATGAGTTCCTGGAAGGAGGCCTCAAGAGATGAGTTCCTGGAAGGAGGCCTCAAGAGATGAGTTCCTGGAAGGAGGCCTTCAGAGATAAGGTCCTGGAAGTAGACCTTCAGAGATGAGGTCCTGGAACTAGGCCTTCCGAGATGAGTTCCTGAAAGGAGGCCTCAATAAATCAGCTCCTGAAAAGAGACCTTGGGAGATAATTTTCAGTAGGAGGCCTCTAGAGATAAATTCCTGGGAAGAAGCTTAGAGAAAATGTTTGTTAGGAACCTCGAAAGGATGAGCTCTTGGCAAGTATCCTTGAGGGACGAGTTCATGAAAGGACGCTTTAGAGAGTTCCTAGAGGAGGCCTAAACTGATGAGTTCCCGTAGGAGGCCTCAACCGATGAGTTCCTTGAGGTGGCCTTAGCTGATGAGTTCCTGGTGTTGGGCCTCGAGGGATGAGTGCCTCTTGGTGGACCTCGAGAAATGAGTTCCTGGTGGTGGACCTCGAGGGATGAGTTCCTGTTGGTGGACCTATAGGGATGAATTCCTGGTGGTGGACCTCGAGGGATGAGTTCCTGTTGGTGGACCTATAGGGATGAATTCCTGGTGATGGACCTCGAGGGATGAGATGCTGGTATTGGACCTCGAGAGATGAGTTCTTGATGATGGACCTCGAGGGTTGAGTTCCTGGTGGTGGACCTCAAGGGTTGAGTTCCTGGTGGTGGACCTCGAGGGTTGAGTTCCTGGTGGTGACCTCGAGGGATGAGTTCCTGGTGGTGGACCTCGAGGGATGAGTTCCTGTTGGTGGACCTATAGGGAAGAATTCCTGGTGGTGGACCTCGAGGGATGAGATGCTGGTGGTGGTTCTCGAGGGATGAGTTCTTGGTGGTGGACTTCGAGAGGTGAGTTCGTGGTGGTGGACCTCGAGGGGTGAGTTCCTGGTGGTGGACCTCGAGGGGTGAGTTTCTGGTAGTGAACCTGGAGGGATGAGTTCCTGGCGGTGGACCTTGAGGGGTGAGTTCCTGGTGGGGACCTTGAGGGTTGAGTTCCTGGTAGTGGGTCTCGAGAGGTGAGTTCCTGGTGGTGGACCTCGATGGGTGAGTTCCTGGTGGTGGAACTCGAGGGATGAGTTCCTGGTGGTGGACCTCGATGGATAACTTCCTGGTGGTGGACCTCGAGGGGTGAGTTCCTTTTGGTGGACCTCAACGGATGAGTTCCTGGTGGTTGTCCTCGAAGGATGAGTTACTGGCGGTGGACCTCGAGGAGTGAGTTCCTGGTGGTGGACCTCGATGAGTGAGTTCCTGGTGGTGGACCTCGAGGGGTGAGTTTCTGGTAGTGAACCTCGAGGGATGAGTTCCTGGCGGTGGACTTTGAGGGGTGAGTTCCTGGCGGTGGACTTTGAGGGGTGAGTTCCTGGTGGTGGACCTCGAGGGGTGAGTTCCTGGTGGTGGACCCCTAGAGGTGAGTTCCTGGTGGTGGACCTCGAGGGTTGAGCTCCTGGTGGTGGACCTCGAGGGTTGAGTTCCTGGTGGTGGACTTCGAAGGGTGAGTTCCTGGTGGTGGACCTCGAGGGATGAGTTCCTGGTGGTGGACCTCGGTGGATTAATCCCTGTTGATGGACCTCGAGGGTTGAGTTTCTGGTGGTGGACCTCGACGGATGAGTTCCTGGTGGTAGACCTCGAAGGGTGAATTTCTGGTAGTTGTCCACGAAGGATGAGTTCCTTTCGGTGGACCTCGAGTGAGTTCCTGGCGGTGGACCTCGAGGAGTGAGTTCCTGGTTGTGGAAGTCGAGAGGTGGGTTCCTGTTAGTGGACTTCGAGGGATGAGTTCCTGGTGGTGGTGGACCTCGAGTAGTGAGTTCCTTGTGGTGGACCTCGAGGGATGAATTCCTGGTGGTGGATCTCGAGGGGTGAGTTTCTGGTAGTGAACCTGAATGAGTGAATTCCTGGTAGTGGACCTCGAGGGGTGAGTTCCTGGTAGTGGACCTCGAGGGGTGAGTTCCTGGTGGTGGACCTCGAGGGGCGAGTTCCTGGAGGTGGAACTCGAGGGGTGAGTTCCTGGTGGTGGACCTCGAAAGGTGAGTTCCTGGTGGTGGACCTCGAGGGATGAGTGACAGGTGGTGGACCTCGAAGGATGACTTCCTGGTGGTGAACCTCGAGCGATGAGTTCCTGGTGGTAGATCTCGAGGGATGAGTTCCTGGTGGTGGACCACGAGGGATGCGTTCCTGGTGATAGACCTCGAGGGTGAGTTCTTGGTGGTGGACATCGAGGAGTGAGTTCCTGGTGGTGGACCTCTGGAAGTGAGTTCCTGGTGGTGGACCTCTAGGAGTGAGTTCCTGGTGGTGGACTTAGAGGGTTGAGTTCCTGGTGGTGGAGCTCGGGGGGTGAGTTCCTAGTGGTGGGTCTCAAGAGGTGAGTTTTTGGTGGTGGACTTCGAGGGAAGAGTGCCTGGTGGTGGACCTCGAGGGGTGAGTTCCTGGTGGTGGACCTCGAGGGATGAGTTCCTGGTGGTGAACCTCGAAGGATAACTTCCTGGTAGTCGACCTCGAGGGGTGAGTTCCTGGTGGTCGACCTCGAGGATGAGTTCCTGATGGTGGACCTCGAAGGGTGATTTCCTGGTGGTTGGCCTCGAAGGGTGAGTTCCTGGTGGTGAACCTCGAGGAGTGAGTTTCTGGTGGTGGACCTTGAGGAATGAGTTCCTGGTGGTGGACCTCGAGGCATGAGATCCCGATGGTGGGCCTAGAAGGATGACTTTCTGGTGGTGAACTTCGAGGGATGAGTTCCAGATGGTGGACGTCGAGGTGTGAGTTCCAGGTGGTGGACCTCGAGGGATGCGTTCCTGGTGGTAGACCTCAAGTGGTGAGTTCTTGGTGGTGGACATCGGGGGATGAGTTCCTTGTGGTTGGACCACTATGGATGAGTTCCTGGTGATGGGTCTCGAGGGATGAGTTCCTGGTGGTGGACCTCGAGGGGTGAGTTCCTGGTGGTGACCTGAAAGGGTGAGTTCGGGTGGTGGACCTCGAGGGATGAGTTCCTGGTTGTGGACCTCTAGGGGTGAGTTCCTGCTTGTAGACCTCGAGGGATGAGTCTAATGGTTAGCGTCGAGGGATGAGTTCCAGTTGGTGGGTCTCAAGGGAAGAGTTCCTGGTGGTGGGTCTCGACAGATGAGTTCCTGGTGGTCTAACTCGGGGATGAGCTCATGGTGGTGGACGTCGATGGGCGAGTTCCTGGTTGTGGAGCTCGAGGAGTCAGTTCCTGTTTGTAGACCTCGAGGGGTGAGTTCCTGGTGGTTAGCGTCGAGGGAGGAGTTCCTTGTGGCGGGTCTCAAGGGATGAGTTCCTGGCGGTTGGCCTCGAGGGATGACTTCCTGGTGGTTGACCTCGAGAGGTCAGTTCCTGGTGGTCTACCTCGAGGGACGAGTTCTTTGTGGTGTACCTCGAGGGGTGAGTTTCTGTTGGTGACCTCGAGGGGTGAGTGCCTGGTGGTGGACCTCGAGAGATGGGTCCTTGTGGTGGACCTCGAGGGATGAGTTCCTGGTAGTGGACCTCGAGGGATGAGTGCCTGGTTGTGGTCCACGAGGGATGAGTTCCTTGTG
Organism: Panulirus ornatus; assembly: GCF_036320965.1. Lineage (NCBI taxonomy): Eukaryota > Metazoa > Arthropoda > Malacostraca > Decapoda > Palinuridae > Panulirus > Panulirus ornatus. The sequence continues at coordinate 7,681,887 of NC_092276.1, forward strand.
ATTTAGCTTCGAGGGATGAGTTCCTTGTGTTGGACCTAGAGGGATGAGTTCCTGGTGGTGGACCTACAAGGATGATTTTCTGGTGATGGACCTCGACGGGCGAGTTCCTGGTAGTGGACCTCGAGGGGTAAGTTCCTGGTTGTGGACCTCGAGGGGTGAGTTCCTGGTTGTAGGCCTCTACGGTTGAGTTCCTGGTGGTGGACACCCGAGGGTTGAATTTCTGGTGTTGACCTTGAGGGTTGAGTTCCTCTTGGCTGTCCTCGGGGTGAGATCCTGGTGGTGGACCTCAAAGATTGAGTTCCTGGTGGTGGACCTCGAGGGATGAGTTCCTGGTGGTGGACCTCGAGGGGTGAGTTCCTGGTGGTGGACCTCGAGGGATGAGTTCCTGGTGGTGGACCTCGAGGGGTGAGTTCCTGTTGGTGAACCTCGAGGGTTGAGTTCCTGGTTGTGGAACTTGAGGGGTGAGTTCCTGGTTGTGGACCTCAAGGGGTCAGTTGCTGTTTGTGGACCTCGAGTGATGAGTTCCTAGTGGTGGACCTGGAGGGATGAGTTCCTGGTGGTGGATCTCGAGAGGTGAGTTCATGGTAGTGGACCTTGAGGGATGAGTTCCTGGTGGTGGGTCTCGAGGGATGAGTTCCTGTGGGTGGACCTCGAGGGTTGAGTTCCTGGTGGTCTACCTCGAGGGATGAGTTCCTGGTGGTGGACCTCAAGGATTGAGTTCCTGGTGGTGGACCTCGAGGGATGTTTCTGGTGGTTCTTCTCAAGGGGTGAGTTCCTGGTGGTGGACCTCGAGTGATGAGTTCCTATTGGTGGAACTTGAGGGGTGAGTTCCTATTGGTGGAACTTGAGGGGTGAGTTCCTGGTGGTTGGCTTTGGATGAGTTCCTGGTGGTGGGTCTCTAGGGGTGAGCTCCTGGTGGTGGACCTCGAGGGGTGAGTTCCTGGTTGTGGACCTCGATGGGTGAGTTCCTGGTGGTGAACCTCGAGGGGTGAGTTCCTGGTGGTGGACCTCGAGGGGAGTTCCTGGTGGTGTACCTTTGAGGGGTAAGTTCCTGGTAGTGGACCTCGAGAGGTGAGTTCCTGGTGGTGGACCTAGAGGGATGAGTTCCTGTTGATGGACATCGGGGGATGAGTTCCTGGTGGTGGTTCTCAATGGGTGAGTTCCTGGTGGTAGACCTCGAGAGGTGAGTTCCTGGTGGTGGACCTCGAGAGGTGAGTTCCTGGTGGTGGACCTCGAGAAATGAGCTCCTGTTAGTGGACCTCGAGGGATGAGTTCCTGGTGGTGAGTTTTAGGGGTGAGTTCGTGGTGGTTGGCCTTGAGAGACGAGTTCTTGGTGGTTGGCCTCGAGGAATGAGTTCCTGGTAGTTGGGCTCGAGGGATGAGTCCCTCGTGGTCGGCCTCGAGGGATGAGTTCCTGACTGTGGACCTCGAGGGGTGAGTTCCTGGTTATGGACCTCGAGGGATGAATTCTTATTGGTGGACCTCGAGAGACGGGTTCCTGATGGTGGACCTTGAGACGAGTTCCTGGTGTTGGACCTCGAAGGATGAGTTCCTGGTGGTGAGCCTCGAGGTATGAGTTCCTGGTGGTAGCTCTCGAGGGGTGAATTCCTGATGGTGGACCTCGAGGCGTTAAGTTCCTGGTGGTGGACCTTGAGAGGTGAGTTCCTGGTGGTGGACCTCGAGGGATGAGTTCCTGTTAGTGGACCTCGAGGGGTGAGTTCCTGTTGGTGACTTTTAGAGGTGATTTCCTGGTTGTGGACCTCGAGGAATGAGTTCCTGGTGGTTGGCCTCGAGGGATGCGTCCCTCGTGGTTGGCCTCGAGGGATGAGTTCCTGGTGGTGCACCTCGAGGGGTGAGTTCCTGATGATGGACCTCGAGGGTTGAGTTCCTGGTGGTGGACCTCGAGAGACGGGTTCCAGGTGGCGAACCTTGAGACGAGTTCCTGGTGTTGGACCTCGAAGGATGAGTTCCTGGTGGTGGGCCTCGAGGGATGAGTGCCTTGTGGTGGACCTCGAGCGAAGGGTTCCTGGTGGTGGACCTCGAGAGACGAGTTCCTGATGTTGGACCTCGAGGGATGAGTTCTTGTTGGTGGACATCGAGGGATGAGTTCCCCGTGGTGGACCTCGAAGTATGAGTTCCTGTTGGTGGACCTCGAGGAATGAATTCCTGTTGTTGGACCTCGAGGGATGAGTTCCTGTTGGTTGGCCTCGAGGTGATGAGTTCCTGGTGGTGGACCTCAAGGGATTAGTTCCTGGTGAATGACCTCGAGGGATGAGTTCCTGGTGGTGGACTTCGAGGTATGAGTTCCTGGTGGTGAACCTCGGGGGATGAGTTCCATCTGGTGGACCTCGAGGGATGAGTGCCTGTTTGTGGCCCTTGAGGGGTGAGTTCCTGGTGATGGACTTTGACGGGTGAGTTCCTGATGGTGGATATCGAGAGGTGAGTTCCTGGTAGTGGATTCAAGAAGTGAGTTCCTGGTGGTGGACCTGGAGGGTTGAGTTCCTGGTGGTGGACCTTGAGAGTTGAGTTTCTGGTGGTGGACCTTGATGGGTTAGTTCCTGGTGGTAGACCTCGAGGGTTGAGTTCCTGTTGCTGGACCTCGAGTGGTAAGTTCCTGGTTGTTTACCTCTCGGGTTAAATTCTTGATGGTTGACCTTGAGCGGTGAGTTCTTGGTGGTGGACCTTGAGGGATGAGTTCCTGGTGGTGAATCTCGAGAGGTGAGTTCCTGATGGTTGGCCTCGAGGGATGTGTTCCTGGTGGTGGGCCTCGAGGGATAAGTTCCTGGTGGTGGGCCTGAAGGGATGAGTTCCTGGTGGCTTGCCCTGAGGGATGAATTCCTGGTGGTGGGAGTTGAGGGATGAGTTCCTTGTGTTGGGCCTCAAGGGATGAGTTTCTGGTGATAGGCCTTGAGGGATGAGTTCCTGGTGGTGGACCTCTAGGGATGAGTTCCTGGTGGTGGGCCTCGAGGGATGAGTTCATGGTGGTGGGCCTCGAGGTGATGAGTTCCAAGAGACTGTTCCTGTGAGGAGGCCTTGAGAGACCAGTTTTTTGGTGGAGGCATTTAGAGAGGAGTTCCTTGGGGATCACATGGAATGAGTTCCAGGAAAGAGTCCTTGAGAGAGAAATTTCTTTGAGTCTGTAAGTAATGAGTTCCTAATTTTCTGAGCCAGGAACTACATGACTGAATGAGCCAGAAGCTGAATGAGAACCAACTGACAAGCTATAGACATTGCATGTGGGACCAGGACAGGTCTCAAAATTGGTTCTTTGAAACAGGACGAGCATAGTCATTAGTGGTGAGCAAGGGTAGGAGGGTATTCAAGCTCGTCAATGAACAGGAGCTCAGTAGAGGGGGGAGATTTTTGTCCTTAAAAGTGAAAGTGGCTGCCTGTGTCATTAGGCTCAGAAGTGTCTGCTTCTGGACTCTTGACATGAGTGTTTGCCTGGGTCAGGTGAAGTCGGTGTGAGGTAAGTTGCCACTTAGGACGGAGGACCAGGCATCCACAAGAGGATGCAAATTTCAGCATTAATGGGTGTCATTTTAGTACCATAAGAGAGATGCTGTACAGACATTATATCTTGGGCTATAAATACTCAGAAAATCCTGACTAACCATCCAACAACACTGTCACCCCATTTCTTCAGGAATTCAACTGCAATCCCATCCTCTCCAGCTGCTTTGCTGCATTCCATCAGTCTTTCACCACCTTTCAACTTTTCATCAAACCATTTACCATGACTCTCTTGCCATACATACTTTCTTTCCCCAGAAAAGCTTGCCACTTTATCATCTAATGCATGAAACAGTAATTCAAAATACTGCTCTATCTCTCCTGTAGCTCTTCTTTGCTTGTCACCATTATTTAATTAATTTCCTTGAAGTCAGCTTGTACTCTCTTGCCCCATTTTTCATCTGCACTCTTTTTCAGCCTATGCACTACATCTTCTTGACCTCTTGCTGCTCATTATTGTAAATGTCATTCATACTTCCTTTCCTACAGATGTTGCCCATATGCTTCTCATTTTCTTTCAGGACTTTATCATGCCACTCACTAAACTTTCTAAAATGCTCATATTTCGCCTTTTGCATGCCTTACACTCCATGTACACATGTAAGCAATGCTTCCCTATATACCTTCCATTCCTATTCCACACCCCTAGTTTCATTTACCATTTTTTATCCAGTCTCTTTTGTTATCTTTGCACATGCCTGTTTCCCATCCTCACTAACTTCCATCATCGTCCCACTTATGTCATTTCATCTTTTCCTAAAGTCTACAAACTTCACACTTTCTTCAGTTAAGAAGTGGTCAGACTTCCCACAAGTATCCCCTCTCAACTCATTTACATCCAACATTTTCTCCCTAGCATTTCTGAGTTTGTACATACATCCCACTGGCTGCCCCTTTAAGCAAATTCACATCCAATGTGCCTGTCAGCTGATACATTACCCATGTGCACTTTTGTGTGCACTTTTTTATAACCATATATGCCCAGTCACCATTCCTGTTTAGCACACTACATAACAAGCTGTATACCATTTTCTTTTACACTGGGTACTGCTTCCCATCAATTATATCCCCAGTTTCAACATTATCCACTCTTGCATTGAAATCTCGCACAACTAATACTTGATTCCTTTTATCACTTGGCTCTTTCCAAAGATTCTATCTTAATCTTTTCTCTTACAAGCAAGTGCTTAAGCACTGAAAATTTCCCTCTTCTTGTAATCTACTTTCATTAACACATTCTCAAAACTCCTATGGCAGAGTTGACACCCTCTTCTTTGCTCTAGCCATCCAGGAACCCTAGACTTTACCCCTTGGACATTTTTCTAACCATCCTTCCCCTTTCCACTTGAGCTTAGTTTCATTCAGAGCCAGAACATCCAGGTTCCTCTTCCCAGACATATTGCCTGTTTCTTCTTTCTTTTCATCTTCATCACATCCATGCACATGCAGACACCCAGTTAGAGCTTAGAGGAGTGCTCCTTGCTTGAGTTCTGTTCCCTTTTTCAGAAAGCGAAATACAAAAAGGGGAGGGTTTCCAGCCCCCTTGCTCCCACCACATTTAGTACCCTTTTATGCTACACTGGAGATGTGCAAGTTCTTTCTCCCCCATCCCAAGGGGCATTTGTGTTTGATGCATTTGTGTTTGTGTACTTATTTGTGCATACAGGGAGAAGCAAATGCTCTATTATGGCCCCATTTTTTGTAATTCTTTAATACAACCCTTTTTTCTTTTACTGCTTTTTGCATTTAGTTTCTCCGTTTAGCTTGTTTCTCACATCTGTCACTGCATCACTAGACAAATATTTTTCATATCTTTTCTGATTCATCTTGTGTTTATTAATTTTTTTTTTTTATGTAGTGGAACAATTCTTTCCTATCCATTCTCAAGCTGGTTTAGAAACTTGGATGTTGTCATTATGCCAGCATGGCAGCCGTCATTTCTGTGGTTCACCCCACTTCCCTTAAGTTTAAATTTTGTTGCACTCCAGTGGACCTTCTGTAACAAGTTTTTCTCTGCATGGGGTAACCAGATTGGTGAACAATAATTTGGGTTCTGTTATAATTATATTTTTTCTCCAAAATCCCCTTGTTGAAATATTTGGAAGCAGTTTTAAAACTAATCATTTTATAGTTTACCCCTTTAAAAAATTCCTTATATAATCTTGTGGTGACTTGCTGGGTAGTGGGTCAACTTCTAAGTCCCTTTCACATTTAGAGTCCCTTAATTTGCTCCTTTTGAGTCTGCATGTCAAAACCAAGCCTTTACATTTTCATGACATTGCATTTGGTTGAGTTTCATCTTCTAAGCATTTGACCCAAGGTTGAGCCTTTCTAAGTGTTTTTGTAGGTTGTTGCAGTGCTGAATACGGCCTACTTTTCTTAAGTGTAGCATTGTTCTGTAAAGGTATGCGGATATCTATGGTAAGGAATAGCAGAGCCTTATAGACAGCATGTGTGAAACTGAACCAGTTTCAGGAGGCATTTCTGACATGTGTCTTGTGTTGCTTTCTGTTGAGGTTGTTTTCAGTCTCCCCTGCCCCTTTTTTTTCTCTTGTAGGGGACAGTGTCAAAAGCTTACTGACAGGTTAAAGATACTCGGCTTGCATACTTTTTTTTCTTTGGCTAAAATTTCACTTACCATGCATTCTAAAAAATTTTACCATTATTTTATGTACCATGCATGGTTTTGTTGCTTGCTAGTAGTTTAGATTTATTTCTCTTGTTATATGTATGTAAGTGTAGAGGTATTATAGATGATTTATGCTAGAGGTATTGTCTCATTATATGAAAGGACTTTGTACTTTTATATCGTTTTAAGTTTGTGTTTTGAATTGAAGTGTAGGTGTGGAATAGCTAATAGGTATTTTTGCAAAGTTGCTGCAGTTTGATGTCAGTAGTTTTGGAGGTATTTGTTTTTCTTTTGACAAGAATAGATAGAATAAAACCAAATAACATTAACCTTAGTATTAAAGTTATTGAGAAAATTATATGGCATGTTGAATAATCTGATTAAGGTTATGTATTTCAGACTGTTGTGATCTGTCATTTATAAATGTTACCTTCACATCAAGGATACAGACTAATATATTTTTTGTACAATTACAGCACAAGATTGATTATGTTATTCACTTCGCTGCAATGAAAGCTGTAGGTGAATCCATGCAGTTTCCTCTAATATATTACAAGAATAATGTGATTGGAACTATCAACTTGGTTGAGGTAAGTAGTGTTTCTTTTGTTATGATGAAATTTTGATGTATCCCGTAGTTTCTTCAGGTTAACCAAAACCCCTTCTCAGCTTTATGACCAGGTATTAGGCTAATATAAATCATAGATGGGGGAGCGTAGGGCATGAATCGATTCAATCTCTGTTCATCAACTTGTGGCATTAGCAGAAACATAGCTAATGTTACCTCTTAAGCTGTGTTTCATTGCAGAGGCACATCTGCATATAAACAGTCATTCATAGCCAACGTTAAGCTAAATCAGGTTACAAAACAACTTGCAAATGCAGAGCACACACAGACAACCATAGGCTCACTGAGGTTAAATCCACATACATTTGAATCATAGTTGCAGCATTTGGTTTGAAGTCAGCCTGGCACTGAGGAAGTTAGCCACGCATACTAGTTGGGACTACAAGTCGCACAGTATTTTGATTTTGTATGTGCATCTATGTGTAAAGAGTGAAGGGGAATTGAATAGGAAGTGCTGTTGTATGTGGATCTATGTGCAGTGAATGGAGGGCAATTGAGTGCTAAGTGCTTGGTGTCTTTTTTATGATACAGCATTGTGAACATAAAGGGTCTTGGGATATGTTGAAACCGTGTTTGTAATAATGTAATGGTGGTTAATGTTCAGAGCACAAGCAGGAGAGTGTAACTTGTGTTTGTCTAGGGACTGTGGTTTCTGATGGGTGTATGTCTGGTGGGTTGGAGATTAAGTCTTAGTTAGGAGGTCAGATGTTTAGTGCTTGTTGGGTTTCTTCAGTGTGTGTGTTTTGTCATTGCTTGTTCGTTGGGAATGGGGTTGCTGTAGAGGTTGATGAAGTGTGAGGTGGGGATGACTTTTTATTTATAACTGAGGGTTGTTGGTTTGTTATTGAGTTGTTTAACTAGGAGGGGGTCTAGTGCTATTTCATTGAATTTGGTGCCAAGCATGTAAAGGGGGTTCTGTATTTTTAGGATCATTGTTAAGGTGCTGAGTGTTTGTAGTTGCTGTGCAGCCAGTGATTGTTCTGAGTGCACTATTTTGTGTGATTTGCAGATTTGTTTATATTTGCTTTTGTGAGGATGGAAGACCATGTAGTTGAGGCATAGTTTAAAGCAGAGCAGATGAATTTTTTGCAAAAGAGGTTGAGGAATTCATTTTCTTGTCCAAAGCTGGTGCCAGTAAGTATTATTAGGGCACTCAGTTTGTGTGATTTTTGTGTTTGTTATTGTTGAGGAGAGTGAATGTCCTGTATGTGTTATATTTGATGCATAGAATGGTTTATATGAGTTTACATGAGACAGACAGACAACAGGAGTCTGATTGGCCCACATCTGGATTGTCTGGTAAAAAAAAAAGACTTTAACTTGACAAGAAAATGTAATTCACTCAGCAGTTTTTTAAGCTATCACCGACTCCTTGCTCCTGTTCATTAACCTTCTAATGTCCCCATTACCGCTGTCACTTATACAGTTTATTTCTGGCATTTTTCTCGAGTATTCCAGAATTTACAAAATATTTGTCTTAACTTTTGAAGGTATTTATAGCTGGTGTTTTGTTCATTGGGAGGGAGACTCCATTCAAGGTACCTGAATGATGTGAGCTGAATTTGAGTCCATTTGGGGTTAAGAGAGTGATTAAAGACTTTTGTGGAGATGCAAACATTCTTTTCTGGGTGAGCCAAAGTTCCAGTTGTGTAATGCTTGATTTTGCTGCTGTGGTGTTAGGATGTTGTGATGTGATTGTGAGGTCATCTGCATACAGGACTTTTATGTTAAGGTTTGCCTCTGGTAATGGAAGTTTGTGTATGAAGAGATTGAAATATGGAAAAAGAACCGTTCCTTCGGGAACTCCATTGCAGAGTTTTAGTGTTCTGGCAGCCAGATGTGAAATTGGCTGACAACTTAGTGTTAGGGTTGTGTGATGTCACCATGACTTTTTAGATATATATCGATGATGTGATAAGAGAGAGGAAAAGCAAAACTAGGGAAAGGGGTAACAGAGATGGAGTATGTTGGTGAGGTACGGTGGCTAGTGACAAACCTGTTTGTGGATGATATCGTGCTTTTGCTGAGAGTGAAGAAGGGTTTCAGAAGGTTGTAAGCATGTTTTATGATGTGTGTAAGCATAGGTGGTTGAAGGGAAATGTGAAAGTAAAGTAGTGGTTTATGAAGGGAAATGGAGTGAAAGCATAAATGTTACAAGGCCTCATAGAGTGAGAGGAGAAAGTTATCTAAACTGTTATATAGATATGGGGGAGAAAGACTGAAAGAGTTGACAGAATTTGAGTATCTGAGAGCAGTCTTTTTTAAGATTGGTGATATGGAATGAGAGTTAAGGGAGAGAACAGTACAGAGTAGAAGAGTCATTAGGTCATATGATAGAATAATGGTGTAAATATGAAAGTGAAGAAAGGATGAAGGGACAGCATAGTCATCATGACCCTGACCAATGCAGCTGAAACATGGAATGAGTCACAAAGGTTAAGAATCCAGTCTGTGAAAATATCTTATTGAGATGAGCATGTGGTATGACTAGATGAAATGAAGAAGGAAATGAGGTGGTATATAGGAGGTTTGGTAAGGCTGGGAATGTAAAGAGAATAAATTGTGGAGTGGTTGAAATGCAAGAGTTTGATGTGGTTTGACATGTGTAAGGAATGCAAGACAGGGAATTATTAAGAAAGTGTGTGATAGTATGATTAAAGGGTTTAATGTGAGAGGAAAACCACCTGTGACATGGGGAGATAGAGTGTGAGAGTTCTTGAGGGAGAGAAATAGGAGAAGTGTGCAATGGTGTTTGCGAGTTAGGCATGTAAGGACATGGATAAGTGGAGACTTTTGTCTGTCTATTCCCTTGATGGGAGTTTCCAGAGGGAATGTACTTCAGATATGCACAGAACTTTTCTTGATGTTTCATATATATAATGGAAGTTCATTTTTGTGAAGTTTTTGGTTAAAAATGTTAGTACTTTGAACAGTTTCTAGATATTTTGTTTTCCACAGGCAATGAAGGCCCACAATGTATATCAGATGGTGTTCTCATCGTCATGTACTGTGTATGGTGACCCAGAGCATTTACCAATCACTGAAGATCACCCTACTGGCGCTGTAACAAATGTGTATGGACGCACCAAATATCTCATTGAAGAAATGTTGAAAGATCTCTCTCGAGCAGAAGAGGTTAGTAATTAAGGAATTGAATTTTTGTTTTTTGAAATATGTTTGCATATACTTTAACATTCAGTGAGCCTGTAACCTAAAATAAATATTGTTAAGAAATTACAAGGTGCACCAGATGTTATTGTTATTAAAACATTTTACAGAAATGGAACATCATTGCCTTAAGATATTTCAACCCTGTGGGAGCACACCCATCAGGGCGTTTAGGAGAAGATCCTACTAAGAGCTTCACCAATCTTATGCCTTATATTGGTCAAGTGGCTATTGGCAAGAAACAAAGCCTCACAATATTTGGATGTGATTATGACACTCCAGATGGCACTGGTAAGTATTATTAAACCTTGAAATTTTTCTTTATTTCTGCCTGAAAGTAGAGGTAGGTACATTTTTTTCTTTTTTTTTTTCTTTTTTTTTGCTTTGTCGCTGTCTCCCGCGTTTCTATACTCCTGGATTTTCATATTTATGTGATTCCTGACTGAAGCGCAAAACATTTGCTAAAGAATTTTACACATTTCTTTAGATGTCATAAGAGATTTTTTTTTCATACATATTCGCCATTTCCTGCATTACCAAGGTAGCATTAAGAACAGAGGACTGAGCCTTAGAGGGAAAATCCTCACTTGGCCCTGTTCTCTGTTCCTTTTTTTGGAAAAGTAAACCTGGAGGGAACGATTTCCAGCCCTCCGCTCCCTTCCCTTTTAGTCGCCTTTTACAACACGCAGGGAATACGTAGGAAGTATTCTTTCTCCCCTATCCTCAGGGATAAGAGACATGTGTATACTGATTATTATTATAGAAAACAAGGCGAGAAGAATAACACTGGCCTCACGTAAGTAGGTAAGATGTAGTAGAGGAATATAGTAGGAAAGAAACTAAATATGACTGAAGATAAAATTAGTGAGGTTAATGTAATGAGAAGTTTGAAGAATAGTGTAATAGATTGTTAGCACTGAATGAAGCTAAAGGAACTGAACTGTTTATGTGAGAAAATAAGCTATATAGAGAATCTTATTTTTTTTAATGTCAATAGTATTTTGCTTCTGTGGTTGTTGTCATGGGGAAACAAGTTATCTTATTAACAAAATTTGGTATTGCAGGAAGTGCTAGTTTGAATTAGGCTGTGCTTTTATGTAACAGGACCACAGAAGGCTGAAAAGCTAATTCATTCTTAATCATTTCCTCTTACTGGGTTGACAGACACCTTGTGATGAGGTAGTGCATAAACCCTTTCATGTTTCCCTTCATGTTGTCATCCCATGACACTTTCTGGCTGCCTGAGCTCACAACATAAGTGTATGATATAATTTTTTTTGTCATTTTTCTTAGGTAAGAGCCCCCCATGTTATAGAAGAGAAATCCCATATGTTTTCCAGGAGTTGCAATAAATTAGTGAGGAAGATTCATTTTGGAGGGTGAAAAAAATTTTATTGCAAGGATAATATTCCAGCACACAACTTAGGCCCTCACCTGCAACTGGAAAGTTGCCCATTTCTTAGTTGGTCATGATTTGTGGAGTGAAACATCTATGGGTATAGTGGAACATGCATCCTATCTGTTGTCAGTGTTTCCTTTCATCAAACATTGTTTCCTTTGGAATGAAGTGATGCGTATACTTAATGGTTTATTTAGGATGGTGAGGACTGTGTAGCTGGCTATCCTGCTACTTTTCTCTCAGGCAGGGGTTCAGGTGTATATTGTTCGGATGACCCAGATAGACCCCAGTTCAGTTAGACACATTGCCTTGTTAGTCTCATTGTTGGACAGTTGTTTTCATCAAGTACAGCAAGGATAAATTTTCTATGCAGGGTCAGGTCTGTCCTTTGAACTGAAAGATTCTCTTGATTCCCAGGGGTATGAATCTTTTAACTCTTTGCCTCCTGATGAAGTTTTAGCCCCAGACCCTTTACTAATTACTCATTTAGTGTTTGTGGCCTAGCTTGCTGTGGCTTGCCCTCTGCATGTAGGCATCCCCTCACTAAGTGATGACATCATCCTTTTGGCCACCACATAAATCTTGAATCTCTGGGACATGTAGGATGTTTTCATTATTGGCATCTTTGCTCTTGTCCAGCTTTTCCACCCTCCCATGGTTAAGCGTCCATCTGTGATGCACTTAGGGTGTGGTCTATATACATATGAGAAAAGATATCTTTATATCTGTCCATACATTTGATTCCTGTTCCCTCTGGGAACTTCCTTGAGGGGGAGACCATAGCAAAAGTCTCTCGAAAAGCTGTTGAATTTCAATGCTGCTTCTTATCCTTTAGTGCCTCACCCTTAACAGGCCACTGGCAGAGGAAAACTAGTGCACTGTTTTCAGAGGTTCCTGCTGAATGTTCCTACCAATTACTACCAAAAGTGTCTACCTAATGTTCCAATATACTATTTGTACCTAATGCTCCTGCGTGCTACTTCTACCAAATGATTGTATTCAATGCTTCTAACATTCATACCATATAGTACTACTATCTGTTGCTCCTACCATTTTGTCAAAAGGCAGGGCTGGTGCATTGCACCCACCACAGGAAAAGCTAGTGTTAGAAGATTGAGTTGTGTGAGTTAAGTGTCGTCAAATGTTCCATATGACAAGGAGAAATTGTATGTTTGTGGATAGAATGCCAGTGGTGCAGATGTGGGTGAGGTAGAAAGAAAAGACGGCTACCTTGGTCAAAAGAGTGCAACTTTACAACCAGGGAAGGTCTGGCTTATTATACAGCTTTCACTAACACTCCCAATTCCCAGGCAGGTAGTCCTGGTAATATACCTCCCTGTTCACTTACTGCCTGCCAGCTACTGCCTACTAAGAGAAGGGAACTGAGGGGCAGGAGCTGTAGGCTAAAAGCCCTCCGCTTCTTGTATTTCAATTTCTAAAAGTTTGAACAGGAGCCAAGCAAGGACTGTTCATGCTTTTTGAAGGCTCTGGCTGATGTGTGTGAGTTGGTGAGAAGGGAGAGATGGGTAGTATGTTTGATTAGAGGAACCTTGGTGTTCTGACTCTTAAGTGAAAATGATTCAAGTGTAAGAGGGAAGAATGGTTTGGTAATATCATTGGGGTAAAGTCAGGGGTTAGTGTGAGGGTGAGACATGAAGGAGTCGTGGGAATGTGTGTAAAGGAGAGACTCTTGGTTGTGAATGTGTTGAGAGGGGCAGCTGATGGGATGTTTGACGCTCACTTGGTGGAGGTGAGGTTGAAGGTTTGTAGAGGTTTTTGAAAAAGAGGAAATTGTATAGGTGGGAAGAAGGCTTTTAAAGTGAGAGATGCTGAAGAAGAGGCTTTTGAGAAGGGATACTGAGAGAAATTGAATGTATGATGGCAAAAGTTGAGAGTAAATAAAAGTATGTGAGTGAGTGAGGAATGGCAAGAAAAGTATGGGATGTGGGCAGGTGAGAAAGAGTACTGAGGGGTAGGATGAGGTTGAGTACTAATGAAAGATATGAGGTGTATGGGTATTATTTACAGGAAAGTATATGTAATTGGGAGATGTGCAAGAGAAGAAGCACAAGGTCAGTAGGAATGTACAAGGGTTGAACAAGAAGGTAGATGAGCTTTGGTGTGATGTACATCAGCAAATTTGAGGGAGAACAAGAAAATGTTTTGAAAGAAGTTTGATAGTGTGAGAAAAACAAAGAAAGCATATGGGAATATTGTTGAAGGGAGGAAATGAGAAGAGGTAAATGTCAGAAATGAGATGAAGAGATGGAGTAAGGTTTTTGAATTGTTGAGTGTGTTTGATGATATGGTGGCAGGTGTGGTATGTTTTTGGACATGGAGGTATGTGTAGTAAGTGAGTCAGGGCAAATGGTTTGGGGAAAAGAAAAGTGGTAAAAATGTGGTGTGAGTAGAAATTCTGAAAAGAAACAGATGTTTAGTTTGCAGTTGAATTTCATAAGAAAAGGGGTGATTTGTTTTTAATTGGTTGTTTAGAGTTTTGAATACATGTATGGCTCATGGTGAGATGACTGAGGCTTGCTTGCAAACTGTATAGTGCTGTTTTATAAAGACAAGAGGGACAAAAATGAATGTCCACATCACAGAGCTACAAGTTTATTGAGTGTAGATGGTAAGTTGTATGGGAGAGTGGTGATTGAGAGGGTGGTGACATGCACAGTGTCTTAGAATGGGGAGCAACAGTGTGGCTTCAAGAATGGTAGTACATGTGTGGACTGAACCAGGGCATGCGAAACGTCTGGGGTAGACCATGGCAAGGTCTGTTGGGCCTGGATGTGGACAGGAGCTGTGGTTTCAGTGCATTACACATGACAGCTAGAGATTGAGTGTGAATGAATGTGGCCTTTTTTGTCTGTTTTTCTGGTGCTACCTCGCTGAAGCAGGGAGTAGCAATGCTGTTTCCTGTGGGATGGGGTAGCGACAGGAATGGATGAGGACAAGCAAGTATGAATATGTACATGTGTATATATGTATATGTCTGTGTATGTATATGTTGATATGTATGTGTATGGGCATTTATGTTTATATATGTGTATGAGTGGATGGGCCATTCTTCGTGTTTCCTGGCGCTACCTTGTTGACACAGGAAAGAGCAATTAAGAATGATAATGATGATAGAAAAATATTTATATTTTTTCTTTAACTTGTTTGTTGGTTCCTTGTATTTTGTTAATCCCAGTAATAGATGAAGTTATGACCTCTTTTGCACATCCAGTATCTAGCTAGCACCGTAATCAAAGTCACATATCCAAAGCCAAGCCCTGCAGACCTTTCTGTTGTTTCTTCTTTCTTCACATGCCTTAGCTCATCCTATTAACAGCACATCACCCCTTGTATACCACATTGCTCCTATTCATTCTTTCTCTTGCATATCTTGTACTGTAAGATATGATCTGGCCATGACCCCTCAATGCATATTTCACACCATCCTTCCATATTTGTTCAGTCTTTCCCTTCTCCTTGTCCCCTCCACTTCTGAAGCATGTACCCCTTTGTCAGCATTTTGTGACTCATCCTTTCCATATTTTCACATCATTTCAAGACATTATATCTTTTTGAATTAAATGGCCATCATAATTTATGATGAGATACATTAGTTGGGACATAATTTTGATTAGCTTTTTGAGACTGTAGTTTGGGCCTTCCTTCAGTTGATTGGGTGACTTTAGTAGGATCATGCTTGATAAAGTGTTATTTATATGCTTATTCATGTTTTTATCAGGTGTTCGTGATTACATCCATGTGATGGATTTGGCTTCAGGTCATGTGTCTGCCCTCTCGAAGCTTGATGACGAACATCTTAGATTCAAGGTGAGTCTCATTTCTCCTTTTTTTCCCACTACATACTGAAACTTGGGATATTGCAGTGTTTTTGTTTTATCAGATTTTGTGTGTGTATGACATTTGATGTAGAATTTTTTTTGATGATGCCTTTCATTTCCAACCTCCTTCACTTACATTAAAGATTTTTATTTGGGTTTTTATGTCTGGGGCTTACACAGATGTCCAGAAGGACATCTGTATGAATCACACTGCAGGAGAAGGTATACAACTAATTTCAACCTTTTTAAATTAACTCATATTTGCTTTCACCTTCTTGTACTTCTCTTGTGAGCCATCTGGTTACTATAGGCAAAGGAGAACTCATGACAAATTATGCCATATCATGCTTATTGTATACAAAAAATCTTTATAAAATGTTTTTAGGGTGGTCTGAAAAATCTGCGTAAGGAAATGCTATAATCATCAACTTTGTTGCAGTTACCTCTCACAACTGTGTAAAACAATATGCTACCAAAACCTGTCCCATATTGCTGACACAAGCTAATTCAGCAAAAGACATCATAAGGCCAAGTTATTAGATTCAATCCAGTTAATGCTAAGTTTGTTTTATGTGTGATCTTACCAACTCAGAGAACTAGACCATACTGTGATAAGCTTGATATATTTTAAGTGATAAATGGGCAATACTTTTACCTAGAAAATGCCACCCTCGTTTCAGCCAGTTGTAATGTAAACATTAGACATGCCATGCTTGATTTTCTCTTTGAACATTTTATGCTTCAATTTTCTTATGAATAGTGTTAAAGAAGGTTATTGATCATTTATTCCAGGTATGGAAATGGATATGAAGTTTACTTATTTTTTCGTTGATATATATTGATGGAAATAAATTCATGAATGGCTGTAGAAATAGCCTTGAGGAGTCCTAGATAATCACTGATTGCTCTCATGTGTTAACATGGATCTATGTGCCAGGGTTACAGATATTGAAGAGACAGAGCCAGAAGATGTGATTCTCAGTTTCACAAATTTTAGTTGTATGATTTTTAATATAGATACATGGTTACAGCCTAGAGGTCCTGATAACACCAAATATTGTTCATAAAGTGTTCTCAACCTAAGAAATATGATAAATTTTAAACATAGTATGTACATAGAGTAAAAAAAAATAATAGAAAAAATTATGGAGAAAATGGTTGGCTGAGATGGGTGTGCTGTTTAGCGCATGAACAAAAGTTATCACAGGGAGGTTGGCTTAGAACAAAAGTAATCGCAGGGAGTTCAGCCCAGGATTATGAAAGACATTCAACTTATACTTTGTGAATGATATAGTAAATAAATTTTTTTTGTATATTTCTTGTATATCTGTCTGTCTATCTACATCTCTGATGCCAGTTCCAATTGGAACTCCCTCAAAGGGGTGGCCATGGAAGTAGTCTCCATAACTAAAGAACTCCAGTTCTGCTTCTTCTCCTTTAGTGCTGCACCCTTAACAGGCCACTGGCAGAGGCCGTGTGTAATGCAGTGTTTGCAGAGGCTCCTACCTAATGTTCCCAATGACTTTTATCAAACACTCCTACCAACTGCTGCTACCTAATGTTTCTATCTAATAATCATGCCTAAATGTTCCTACCTTCTACTTCTGTCTTCTGCTCCTACCATTTTGCTAAAAGGCAGGGCTAGCGCATAGTGCTCACCACAGGATCTAGAGTTACGAAGAATGAGCAGCATGAGTTAAGCATTGTCAAGTGTTGCATGTAAGGAGAGATTGTTTGTTTATCAAGAGAATGCCAGTAATTCACATGTTAGTGAGGCGGAAAGAAAAGAGAGCTACCTAGGTCAGAGGAGTGCAACTTGACAACCGCTAAAGTGCTGGCTTACTAAGCAGATGTCACTAACCCTCTTGATACCCAGGTGTATAGTACTGGTAATATATGAATATTCTTAAGAATTAGAGGAAATAGGTGGAAAATGGAAGAGCTAGCAAACTGAGGAAAAAACATGTGGAGGATAGTACCCGTGGCAAAACTTTTGTATCACACTCTGTAAATGATATGGTAAATTATAATTGAGGATTGGCGGAATGCGTGCATAGTGCCATTGTACAAAGGCAAAGGGGATAAGAGTGAGTGCTCAAATTACAGAGGTATAAGTTTGTTGAGTATTCCTGGTAAATTATATGGGAGGGTATTGATTGAGAGGGTGAAGGCATGTACAGAGCACCAGATTGGGGAAGAGCAGTGTGGTTTCAGAAGTGGTAGAGGATGTGTGGATCAGGTGTTTGCTTTGAAGAATGTATGTGAGAAATACTTAGAAAAGCAAATGGATTTGTATGTAGCATTTATGGATCTGGAGAAGGCATATGATAGAGTTGATAGAGATGCTCTGTGGAAGGTATTAAGAATATATGGTGTGGGAGGCAAGTTGTTAGAAGCAGTGAAAAGTTTTTATCGAGGATGTAAGGCATGTGTACGTGTAGGAAGAGAGGAAAGTGATTGGTTCTCAGTGAATGTAGGTTTGCGGCAGGGGTGTGTGATGTCTCCATGGTTGTTTAATTTGTTTATGGAAGGGGTTGTTAGGGAGGTAAATGCAAGAGTTTTGGAAAGAGGGGCAAGTATGAAGTCTGTTGGGGATGAGAGAGCTTGGGAAGTGAGTCAGTTGTTGTTCACTGATGATACAGCGCTGGTGGCTGATTCATGTGAGAAACTGCAGAAGCTGGTGACTGAGTTTGGTAAAGGGTGTGAAAGAAGAAAGTTAAGAGTAAATGTGAATAAGAGCAAGGTTATTATGTACAGTAGGGTTGAGGGTCAAGTCAATTGGGAGGTAAGTTTGAATGGAGCAAAACTGGAGGAAGTAAAGTGTTTTAGATATCTGGGAGTGGATCTGGCAGCAGATGGAACCATGGAAGCGGAAGTGGATCATAGGGTGGGGGTGGGGGCGAAAATCCTGGGAGCCTTGAAGAATGTGTGGAAGTCGAGAACATTATCTCGGAAAGGAAAAATGGGTATGTTTGAAGGACTAGTGGTTCCAACAATGTTGTATTGTTGCGAGGCATGGGCTATGGATAGAGTTGTGCGCAGGAGGATGGATGTGCTGGAAATGAGATGTTTGAGGACAATGTGTGGTGTGAGGTGGTTTGATCGAGTAAGTAACGTAAGGGTAAGAGAGATGTGTGGAAATAAAAAGAGCGTGGTTGAGAGAGCAGAAGAGGGTGTTTTGAAATGGTTTGGGCACATGGAGAGAATGAGTGAGGAAAGATTGACCAAGAGGATATATGTGTCGGAGGTGGAGGGAACGAGAGAAGTGGGAGACCAAATTGGAGGTGGAAAGATGGAGTGAAAAAGATTTTGTGTGATCGGGGCCTGAACATGCAGGAGGGTGAAAGGAGGGCAAGGAATAGAGTGGATTTCATTGATGTGGTGTACCGGGGTTGATGTGCTGTCAGTGGATTGAATCAGGGCATGTGAAGCGTCTGGGGTAAACCATGGAAAGCTGTGTAGGTATGCATATTTGCGTGTGTGGACGTATGTATATACATGTGTATGGGGGTGGGTTGGGCCATTTCTTTCGTCTTTTCTGCACTGTTCTCTTTGATGGGTCCTTAACTAACTCACTGAGTAATACTTATTTACATATTCTGGAAAGTAAAGGCAAAAATGGCTAGAAGAAATGGAAATGCTATCCAGCATATAAACAAAAGTGATTATAGGGAGGCTAGCCTTTAGCACCCACTGGAAATTGTTCAACTTATACTGTGAATGACAGTAAACTGTTATTTTTCACCTTATTTTTTGCACAGTTCTCCTCAATAAGTTCTTGCCCAACTCATGAACTGATTATCAATTAGATGTTAACAAAAATCAGAAAAAATGGACTTTAGATGAAAGAGCTAGTGAGCCTGGGGAGATGAGCATGTAGGAGCTAGCATTCCTGGCAAAATGTTGGGTTACCAAAATGATTGGGTTAACGAACCAGTGATTTATGGTAGGATGCATACTTTGAAAAAGAATTTCAAAATTAAATCCCTTCTGGCTCATGTCTCACAAAATAAGGTTTACGAGGCCTTGTAGGATGTTTGATTAAATGTAAGATTACATAGAAAATATGTCCCATTGCAAAGCTGTGTTGTCATTGGAAGATTCAGCAGTAAGAAAAGTTTCTACTAGAGAGTTCGTTTCAAGAGAGAGTTAACTTGATGATTAGTCTTCTGTTTGAAATTTTTGGTTGTTTTTGTAGTGAATAAATCCCCCTATCATATCAATTTCCTTATTATGAATGCATGAAAGTGAAGGATTCTGCTCAAAAGTTGGCTTTAGGCTAATGAACAGCATTTTTTTGAAGTTAGAACTCACTAGCCTTCACCTCATTGCCAGGCCCATTTTCTCCCAGTGAAGTTAGTTCATTTCCTGACAACCTTTTGAGGTCCAAAACTGGCATCCTCATTATCAGAATGATAGAGGTTTTGATTGCAGCATTATATGAGGTATTTGTAGCTTGTACTGAGACAGCATTGTTTTTAAGCAGATTTTTCTAATTGCCTGTGGAACACTTATTATGTTTTTTGTGAATAGTGATTGCAGCACAGTTAGTCATGTGTTCTCTTTTCTTACTCTGGGTAACCTGACAGCTTACAAAAGAATTACACAAAGGGAAAGACAAATGAGGATTCTAACTTGATTAACAAGTTTTCCACTTGCTGAAAGCCATTATTTTTTACTCTCTCAAGTATCTAGGAAAAGATGTATTGTTTTCAGTTGCTCAACAGTAGTTAGATATTGCAAATGGTATTATTTTAACCATTATACAGTTTATTACTTAAACTCCCTTTGACAGTTAGGAGAGAGTTATATACCTGGTTGCTACTACCTTGTTGTTCATGAAGTTATAAACTTGAAATTGGTGTTATGATATACATCCCTCTCAGGCAGTAGCCATTTTCATAAGCTGCAAATATGTTATTGGTAAATGATGTTTGATATTAATGCTGTGCATGTATTTGCATATTCTTTTACAGTGGTAATTCAATAGGCTTTGATTACTTAGTTACACTTGCAGACTAAAAATTCTCAGTGAATTATATTTGAAGTCTGTGCTTTGCCTTTTTTAGAGTACAGTAACAAATCATCTTTGACAATTATAGCAGTGGAAAGTTACATGGAAAAGATACTTATCAAAAATAAATTCACATGTATAAAATGTAGAGGTACAAAAAAAAAGTCTCCCATCCCAAGTAAGCGACTGATGAAAAATGATTTTTTGCAAATTTTGGAGAATTTGCAGCAGTTTTGGTCATACTTATTACTTTATGACCTTGGCAGAGCAATACCATGATGTACTTGGTTGCTCTTTATACCAAACTTTGTTTTCAGTCCCATATCAGGGTGTAGGTGTTTCAGGTAATCTTGTTTTCCATTCTGTTAAGTTACTTCTGGTAGCCTTTTAATTCACATTTAGTCGTGAGTAGATGTATCAAAATTATTTTTTCCATGCAAACTGTTCATTAGGTTAGATGATTAATTTTGGATTTTCATTTGATATCAGTGTTTTTCATGTTTATATAAGAGGAAGAGAGGAAAGTGATTGGTTCTCAGTGAATGTAGGTTTGCGGCAGGGGTGTGTGATGTCTCCATGGTTGTTTAATTTGTTTATGGATGGGGTTGTTAGGGAGGTAAATGCAAGAGTCTTGGAAAGAGGGGCAAGTATGAAGTCTGTTGGGGATGAGAGAGCTTGGGAAGTGAGTCAGTTGTTGTTCGCTGATGATACAGCGCTGGTGGCGGATTCATGTGAGAAACTGCAGAAGCTGGTGACGGAGTTTGGTAAAGTGTGTGGAAGAAGAAAGTTAAGAGTAAATGTGAATAAGAGCAAGGTTATTAGGTACAGTAGGGTTGAGGGTCAAGTCAATTGGGAGGTGAGTTTGAATGGAGAAAAACTGGAGGAAGTGAAGTGTTTTAGATATCTGGGAGTGGATCTGTCAGCGGATGGAACCATGGAAGCGGAAGTGGATCATAGGGTGGGGGAGGGGGCGAAAATTTTGGGAGCCTTGGAAAATGTGTGGAAGTCAAGAACATTATCTCGGAAAGCAAAAATGGGTATGTTTGAAGGAATAGTGGTTCCAACAATGTTGTATGGTTGCGAGGCGTGGGCTATGGATAGAGTTGTGCGCAGGAGGATGGATGTGCTGGAAATGAGATGTTTGAGGACAATGTGTGGTGTGAGGTGGTTTGATCGAGTAAGTAACGTAAGGGTAAGAGAGATGTGTGGAAATAAAAAGAGCGTGGTTGAGAGAGCAGAAGAGGGTGTTTTGAAATGGTTTGGGCACATGGAGAGAATGAGTGAGGAAAGATTGACCAAGAGGATATATGTGTCGGAGGTGGAGGGAACGAGGAGAAGAGGGAGACCAAATTGGAGGTGGAAAGATGGAGTGAAAAGGATTTTGTGTGATCGGGGCCTGAACATGCAGGAGGGTGAAAGGAGGGCAAGGAATAGAGTGAATTGGAGCGATGTGGTATACAGGGGTTGACGTGCTGTCAGTGGATTGAATCAAGGCATGTGAAGCGTCCGGGGTAAACCATGGAAAGCTGTGTAGGTATGTATATTTGCGTGTGTGGACGTGTGTATGTACATGTGTATGGGGGGGGGTTGGGCCATTTCTTTCGTCTGTTTCCTTGCGCTACCTCGCAACCGCGGGAGACAGCGACGAGGTATAAAAAAAAAAAAAAAAAAAATAATGGTCTTCCTTGCTTATACTGAAGGATATCTCTTTTGCCTAAAATTATGTACAATATTTTCATGCATACCTTAGTTTTCTTCTTTGACTGCAGGTAGATGATTCATTTTGGATTTCCATTGCATATCAGTGTTGTTTGTTTATATATACTGGTTGTTCTTGCTTAGGAATATGTTCACATAGATATTTGCCATGCAAAATGTACATTAGGTTAGATGATTGATTTTGGATTTTCATTTGATATCAGCATTTTTCATGTTTATGTAATGGTCTTCTTTGCTTATACTGAAGGATGTCTCTTGTGCCTAAGATTATGTACTTTGTTTTCATGCACGAGTGAGGAAAGATTGACAAAGAGGATATATGTGTCAGAGGTAGAGGAAATGAGAAGCGGGAGACCAAATTAGAGGTGGAAGGATGGAGTGAAAAAGATTTTGAGCGATTGGGGCCTGAACATAAAAGAGGGTGAAAGACGTGCAAGGAATAAAGTGAATTGGAACGATGTAGTATACTGGGGTCAACATGCTGTTAAAAGATTGAACCAGGGCATGTGAAGTGTCTAGGGTAAACCATGGAAAGTTTTTTGGGGCCTGGATATGGAAAGGGAGCTGTGGTTTCAGTGCATTACTCATGACAGTAAGAGACAGTGTGAACGAATGTGGCCTTTTTTGACAGAGTTAAATTATCATCATTTCAATCTATGTTCCTTAGGGCACTACATATTTACAGTCCAGAGTATATTGATGATGAGTTTGAGAAGATATATTCTATTGGATCTAAGTTAAAGTACCTTAGATCTTTCATTAAGTTAGCAAAGAAATCACTTTGTAGAGTTGAGCCCAAACCTCCCATTGACACCAAGAATCTTTTAGTTCTCTCATTTGATAATGATTTTACTTTACTTCCCATGTTGCTTAGATCCTTAATGTTGAATATTGCCTTCTGCAACAATAATACTATAAAGAATATCTTGATCAGGAACTCACCAGAAAATTCTCCTGGGTGCATCTATAAAGTGCCAAATCGAAATTGTGATAAATTTTATGTTGGGCAGACTAGTAAGGATATTTCTGTTAGACTTAAGTGACATGAATATAGTATAAGAATGGGACAAGAATCAAATGCCTTGTTTAATCATGTTAAAAACTATGATCATTGTATTGACTGGAGTAATGCCATCTCAGTTATTAACTCTAACTCCAGTACCACAAGAAATATCGCTGAACCTTCTATTATTAAATACACAAAGAATTATAATCTTAATATAAGTGAAGGTTTATACAAATTGGATAACTTTATTGTTGGTAAAATTGGAAACAATATACTTTCTTGTTTGCATAATAAGCTTATGATACACTCGTTGTCTGTCTTGGACAATCGCATGTTTACCAAATGGCATCCAAGCTATGTCTCATCATTGTATACCAACTGCCTGTTATATTTCTCTATTGTGTCTCCCCTGATGATGTAATTATTACACGAAAGTGCACTTGGGAACTTATCGTGAATCATTTTCCCCGTGGACTCATAGGAACATATGTACACATGTACATATTCATACTTGTTGCCTTTATTAATTCTCATTGCCACCCCACCGCACATGAAATAGCATCCCCCCCTTCCCCTGCGAGGTAGCACTAGGAAAAGACAAAAGGCCACATTCATTCACACTCGCTCTCTAGCTGTCATGTGTAATGCACCGAAACCACAACTCCCTTTCCACATCCAGGCCCCACAGAACTTTCTATGGTTTACCCCAGACGCTTCACATGCCTGGTTCAATCCATTGACGGCACGTCGACCCTGGTATACCACATCGTTCCAATTCACTCTATTCCTTGCACACCTTTCACCCTCCTGTATGCTCAGGCCCCAATTGCTCAAAACCTTTTTCACTCCATCCTTCCACTTCCAATTTGGTCTCCTACTTCTCCTCGTTCCCTCCACCTCTGACACATATATCCTTTGTCAATCTTTCCTCACTCATTCTCTCCATGTGACCAAACCATTTCAATACACCCTCTTCTGCTGTCTCAACCATACTCTTTTTATTACCACACATCCCTCTTACCATTTCATTACTTAATCAAACCACCTCACACCACATATTGTCCTCAAACACTTCATTCCAACCCATCCACCCTCCTCCGCACAACCCTATCTATAGCCCATGCCTCGCAACCGTATAATATTGTTGGAGTCGCTATTCTTTCAAGCATACCCATTTGTGCTCTCTGAGATAATGGTCTCACCTTCCACACATTCTTCAGCGCTCCCAGAACCTTTGCCTCCTCCCCCATCCTGTGACTCACTTCCGCTTCCATGGCTCCATCCGCTGATGAATCCACTCCCAGATATCTAAAAGATTTCACTTCCTTCAGTTTTTCTCCATTCAAACTTATCTCCCAATTAACTTGTCCCTCAACCCATCCCTCAACCCAGCTGAACCTAATTACCCTGCTCTTATTCACATTTACTCTCAGCTTTCTTCTTTCACACACAATACCAAACTCAGTCACCAGCTTCTGCAGTTTCTCACCCAAATGAGCCACCAGTGCTTTTCATCAGCAAACAACTACTCACTCACTTCCCAAGCCCTCTCATCCAGAACAGACTGCATACTTGCCCCTCTCTCCAAAAGTCTTGTGTTCACCTCCCTAAAAACTCCATCCATAAACAAATTAAAGAACCATGGAGACATCACGCACCCCTGCTGCAAACCAACATTCAATAAGAACCAATTACTTTCTTCTCTTCCTACTTTTACACATGCCTTACATCCTTGATAAAAACTTTTTACTGCTTCTAGCATCTTACCTCCCACACCATATACTCTCAAACCCTTCCACAAAGCATCTCTATCAACTCTATCGTGTGCCTTCGTCAGATCCATAAATGCTGCATACAAATCCATCTGTTTTTCTAAATATTTCTCACATACATTCTGCAAAACAAATACCTGATCCACACATCCTCTACTACTTATGAAACCACACTGCTTTTCCCCAGTTTAATGCTCTGTACATGCCTTTACCCTCTCAATCAATACCCTCCCATATAGATTCCCAGGAATACTCAATAAACTTATACCTCTGTAATTTGAACACTCACCTTTATCCCCTTTACCTTTTTACAATGGTACTTTGCAAGCATTCCGCCAATCCTCAGGCACTTCACCATGAACCATACATACAGTGAATATCCTTACATAGTCGCCCATTCACGCACTTACATGTACATATCACCATATAAACATATCCATACATAGACATACACATCCACAGACATATAAATATATACTTTTTTTGTTTTCATCCATTTCCAGTGCTACCTCTCCCTACAACCCCTCCCTACAAGAAACAGCATCACTACCCCCTGCTTCAGCAAGGCAGTGACAGGAAGACAGGCAAAAAAGGCCACATTCATTTACCCTCGGTCTCTAGCTGTCATATGTAATGCATCGAAACCACAGCTCCCTATCCACATCCAGGCCCCATAGGCCTTTCCATGGTTTACCCCAGATGCTTCACATTTACAACATGTTGACCCCAGTATACCAAATCATTCCAATTCACAGTTCCTTGCATGCCTCTCACCTTCCTTTATGTTCAGGCCCCGATCACAGAAAAACTTTTGCCTCTCCTTGTTCCCTCCACCTCTGACACTTATATCCTCTTTGCCAATCTTTCTTCACTCATTCTTTCCATATGTCCAAACCATTTCAACACACCTTCTTCTGCTCTCTCAACCACACACGTTTTATTTCCATACATCTCTCTTTACCCTTTCATTACTTAATCGGACTACCTCACACCACATGTTGTCCTCAAACATTTCATTTCCAACACATCTACCCTCCTCTGTACAACCCTATCTATTGCCCATGCCTCACAACCATATAACAATGTTGAAACTACTATTCCTTCAAACATACCCATTTTTGCTCTCCAAGATAACATCCTCTCCTTGCACACATTCTTCATCGCTCCCAGAACCTTCACCACCTCCCCCACCATGTGACTCACTTCCGTTTCCATGGTTCCATCCGCTGCTAAGTCCACTTCCAGATATCTAAAACACTGCACTTCCTCCAATTTTTCTCCATTCCTGGCACTACCTTGCCCAGCAGGAAACAGTATTGCTACCCCCTGCTTCAGTGAGGTAGTGTCAGGAAAACACAAAAAGGCTACATTTATTCACACTCTGGCTGTTGTGTAATGCCCTGAAACCACAGCTTCCTATCTACATCCGGGCCCCACATATCATTATTATTTTTTTATCACTAAGACAAATGTAAAGTCCTGTCTTGGTGAAAACAAATTTTAGATAACAGGAAATAAGTCATGTATAAGCAAATTCAGCTCTTCAGAAATCAGAATAAGCAAGGGAGACTAGTATATAGAATACAGGAGTCTAGGAAAAAGCACATCATACAGATGAGAAGAGTAATGGTTGTTTTAAGGGTTTATGTAGTTAATAAGGGTATGGGAAACTAATAGAAGCTGCAAAGGGTTTTTTCAAAATGAGTATAGCATGTATGAGAATGAAAATATAATGAGAAGGTAGCACGGAGTTGAAGGTTGTATGAGGTGGGTAGTTGATGAAATTAGGAAAAGATGGAAAAGAATGAAGCATTAGGATGTTTTGCAAGTAGGTGTTATGGTGTTCATATGTTCACACATTTCATAGTTAACTTTAGTTCAGTAGTTGTCCTGTTCTGTGCATTGTATAGTTACCTCGTTCTATATGACTTTGTCACCAAACCTTTTGTACTTTGTATACTATACATTTTTGATCATTTACTAACATTCAGGGTATTTACGAAGCAATAGATGTTCTGAATTCATTCAAGCCTATCTTCCATGAAATATACAAAGGGTCATACTGTTTATTTGTGGAAAGACTAATGTTAAAAAGAAATTTAATGTCAACTTCACAAAAAAAAATTTAATTGATTAGATAAATTGGTGAAACTGTTGAAGAATGATAGAAAATCTATAGGAATTTCTAGAAGCCAATAAAAAGCAGACAGAATCTGATGACTCTTCTCTGGTTGAACGAGAGGCTGTACAGTCAGAGGGAAGGACTAAAATGCATTCATAATCAGTTAAAGACAATATTGGGCAGGGATTTGCTAAAGCAATGCTGGTAGCCATTTAGATAGAGGAAAGGACAAAAACATCTGAAGAATCTGTTGAGTCAGTATCAATAGATGTTCATGTGCAGAAAAGGATGAACATATTTACCGAGACTGGTAACAGTAAAGGGCAGAGAAGTTTAGAAGGAGCAGTTTTGGCAGCATATCAACAGAGCATGAACAGTGATTGTGAGCAATATAGACTCAGTATAACTTAAACAAGGTTACATATGGAATAAAGTGAAGTTGTTGAAAGAGTAATTTGCACATGGAGATGAAGCAGTTGAGGAAGTACACTGTCTAGTTGATTAGAGGATTTTTGAAAAGTACAGAGCATACAGAATCAGTGCTTGCTAGCTAAAAGTGATTATAGAGAAAGTTAGAGATACACAAGTTGACACTTCATGCTTAGGGATCTAGCTGAAAAGTGGATGACAGCAAATTTAGAAAGATTATTAAAGATGTAAGTCACTGATTTCTTTTGGCTTGGAAGATCATATACCTGGCAAGGAAGAAATGTAAATAAGGAGGAATTGCAAACTGAAAGATTGCTGGTGGCTATGGGACTGCTAGACTTGATTTCCTTGATAAAACGAGAGAAAAGTGGTGAATGTAACCAAGATGTAAGGGAGCAACCAGGTAAAGTTATGTTTGACTGAGACATCAAGACAGAAAGTACTTAGAAAAACAGAAAATTTTAGACATACTGGAATTCATCAGATGTGATACATCAAAGGAAGAGAAGGAGAAAAGCAAAGAGTATAGGAGTATAATTGGAAAACAAAAATATGGAGACACCACTCGTGGTAAGAGGATGGAGCAGCCTTGCTAGAACTGCAGAGAGGGCAGGAATGCTAGATGATAATGTCAAACTGAAAGTGATATATTGAGATGTTGATGGATCAGTAGCTGGTGGTAAAGAGCTGTAATTCAAGGATTGTATAAGAGAAAGTGCACGTGATATTATCGGAGTTTGTGAAACTAGGCTTACTAAATAGATAAGTTTGAACTTATTTTGCATAAAGGGGTTCTTGATGGTAAGAAAGGGAAGATTAAGATAAGGCAAAAGAGGGGGTGGATTAACCCTCTCGATAAAAGATATTTTGAAGTTTCAAGAAACAGTGGAAGATGGCCCATTCAGACGGTAGATAATGGGAATAGTAAATATAGGTTAGAAGAGCACATTTTTTTTGCATAACCATCAGAAGAATTACAATGATCCAAAATGTATATTATGATAACACTGAAGGAACTGTTGGGATGGTACATGAAGCAGTGAATCACTCGCTTCATAGAGACAGTAAAATACATGTAAAGGAGGATTTTATTTGTATAGAGTTAGGCCTAGGGAATTTGTATTTTTGTAGTGATAGGGAGTCAGGGAAACTGGTTTTTAGTGTATACTGGGAATTTTTTTAGGCTGGGATTATTGCACCATCATTGTTAGATCTTATCTTTGCACACACACACTAACACAAATAGCATGGATATTGAGAACATTTTTATGATGCGCCATTTGGAAGAAGTGATCATGTAATACTTTAGTTTGAGTATGTGGTAAAAGAGAATGGCAAAAGAGCAGAGATGAGACAGGACATAAATAAGAGGTATAATTATTTGATGGGTTCCACTGCAATGCCATCCGGGCCTGCTGCCTTGCCGGCTTTCATCTTCCGCAATCATCTTCCGGATCATAGGGTGGGGGAGGGGGCGAAAATTCTGGGAGCCTTGAAGAATGTGTGGAAGTCGAGAACATTATCTCGGAAAGCGAAAATGGGTATGTTTGAAGGAATAGTGGTTCCAACAATGTTGTATGGTTGCGAGGCATGGGCTATGGATAGAGTTGTGTGCAGGAGGATGGATGTGCTGGAAATGAGATGTTTGAGGACAATGTGTGGTGTGAGGTGGTTTGATCGAGTAAGTAACGTAAGGGTAAGAGAGATGTGTGGAAATAAAAAGAGCGTGGTTGAGAGAGCAGAAGAGGGTGTTTTCAAATGGTTTGGGCACATGGAGAGAATGAGTGAGGAAAGATTGACCAAGAGGATATATGTGTCGGAGGTGGAGGGAACGAGGAGAAGTGGGAGACCAAATTGGAGGTGGAAAGATGGAGTGAAAAAGATTTTGTGTGATCGGGGCCTGAACATGCAGGAGGGTGAAAGGAGGGCAAGGAATAGAGTGAATTGGATCAATGTGGTATACCGGGGTTGACGTGCTGTCAGTGGATTGAATCAGGGCATGTGAAGTGTCTGGGGTAAACCATGGAAAGCTGTGTAGGTATGTATATTTGCGTGTGTGGACGTATGTATATACATGTGTATGGGGGTGGGTTGGGCCATTTCTTTCGTCTGTTTCCTTGCGCTACCTCGCAAACGCGGGAGACAGCGGCAAAAAAAAAAAAATAATAATTTATAGAAACTACACAAATCTTAATCATTTAGTTGGATTGGGAAATGGAGTTCAGTATTCAGGAACCAGGGCTTTTTGGTAAAAAGTTCTTTGAAATTTATAATGAAGTAGTAAGTGCATGGTTACCTCAAGCCTCAAATACAGAGGGAATGGTAAGAAAGAATATAGAATGGTTTAATGAAAGATGTCAAAGCAAAAGATTGTCGAGATGTGTATTTCAAGGATATAGATGACACTCCAGCTAGTCAGCATTTGCTGGAGTATGGATGAATATTGCAGGATAAGAAATGAAGAACAAAGAAGTTTTGAAAAGAGTATTGTGGACAAAGCAAGTGAAAGAATCTAATCATTTCCTAAAATTCATTAGGAGTCAGTAGTAAGTTTAGGAACATATAATTAGGCCAAGGGCTTTAAAGGGAAAAATTTTAAATGATATTATAAGGATATGTAAGGAACTGAATAACATGTTCAAAAGCACTTTCACAGTGGAATACACTATATCCCCAAGAACAGAGATGGAATAGGGAGGAGGTTTTGGAAATCATTGAGACATCTGGAAAACATATCACTGAATACTAAAGTATTTGACCCATACAAGACTCATGGTCCTGATGAAATTTCACCATATGTGCTAAAGATGTGTGCAAATATGCTAGATAAGCCACTTGAATTACTGTTCCAGATGCCACTGGAGAGAGGCAAAGTGCCAAGGGAATGCAAAAGGGCAAACATCATATCTGTATATAAGAAAGGAGACTGATGACAGACTTTGAACTAAACGTTTAACCAATCTCAATAACAAGTGTGGTGTGTAAGGTTCAGGAAAAGATTATTATGATGCAAGTGGATGACTGTATAGAGGAAAAATTTCTTTTGTGACTAACATCATGCTTTAAGGGAAAGGTCATGTGTGAATAACTTTTTGGTTCTATAAGAGAATGAGCTCAGTTCTGAGCAAAAGGAAGGTTAAATAGACAGTCTGTATCTGGACTGCTAAAAAGCACTGACACTGTACCACATGCGAGACTGATTAGTAGATGGGAAGTGAAGGGAATGTTCATGGGAAGAATAAAATATTATCTTGATGGAGGGAACAAAGGATGCTTATTAGAGGAACCCTTTCCAAGTATGTTGATGTGACTATTAGAGTGACACAGGGTTTAGTTCTGGAACCATTAATCTTCTTGATCTACCTTAATGAAATGTCTAAAGGTCTGGAATTCTACCTGGATATGTTTGCAGATGAGAAAAAGGTCATGAGGGAAGTGAGAAGTAAGGAGGATTGCATCACCTTACAAAGGGGACCAAAACACACCCCAGAATTGTTCTAAAACATTGTTTATGAAATTCATCTCAAGCAGATGGAAAGGAATAAGGATGGGACAAAGTGGAAGGCTGTCTTAATAGGACTTTTACCTGGCAGGCAATAAACTTCATGATTCTGTGTGTGAGAAGGACTTGCGAGTTGACATTGTCCTTGTCACCAGAATCTTGTAAGGAAAATAGTAAGGGAGACAAATTGTCATCTGGCAGTTCTTAGAATAGCTTCCAGTTATATGGATAAGGGAGTATTTAGTAAGCTATTGCTATTCATATCCCACTTAAGGCCAAAAATAGAATATACTTATTGGGAATGGTCAGTGGACCAAAAGAAGCACAAAGAGCTCATAAAGTCCAGAGAAGAGTGAGGATGACCTGATCACAATCATCAAGTTTTTGAAAGGGGTTGATGATGTGGACAGTAAACACCTCTTCAAGAGATGTAGTGTTTGAGCAACCAGAGGACATGATATGAAATAATGTTAGAATTGTGTTAATGAGGATGTAAAGAAATACTTTTACATTATTATAGTGCTGGATGAATTAGAATGAATAATTTGAGGACAGTCAATGCAGACAGCAATATATATAGATTTAAGAGGTTCTTTGATTGAGAATGTTCAAAAGATGGGGCCCCATGTGTGTTGAACACTCTCCTTACAGTAAAATAGGTAATTAATGCAATTGAATGCCATTAAAAACCTTTGAAAATGATATTCAGATTGTGAGACAGATGAATGGTAGATAATTAGAGGGTTAGGGATTTGAAATATTTTGTGAATAGCTTTCAAGAATTTTTTTTTTTTTTTATATATACCTACAGTACAGTTGAATATTGTTGAACATTATCAATGATGAATATTTAATGAATGGTTGTTGATTATATAACTTTTATAATGCTACTTTAAAGTATGACGCAGTTGGAGATTGCAATGCCATTTTCCTTTTAGATTTGTACATATTTTGTCATAACTCATATTTGTTTCTGATCTCATCAGTTTGACTCTTTTTATTTTTCAAATCTTTTTGATCATGTTATTGATCTGTAAATTCTGTTTATTTTTGTCTCATTAGATAGGTGGTTTTATTGTATTTAATCTTTTCTGTATATGCTTTTTTACTTTTACCATTTATTTAGTTTTTTGCTTTTGCATTAAGCTTCTTCCATACATTTTAATGATACTTTAAGCAGTTACTGCATTTAATGAGAAATTTCAAATTATGTTGATAATATTTCAGTGAAAGGAGTGAAGTTGGTTCTCAGAAATATAGCCTGAACTTTACTGAAAGATTTTTTGATAGTAAATTGATATGAATGTAGGATAACATAAGTGGAACATGTTACAAATAACTTCCAATTGAAAATAATTAGTTTGGTCCAGGAAATAAACCAGAGGTAGCAAATGAAAATCTAGCACATGCCATTACCCTGTTGTAAGGACGGTTTGTTGGAAGGTTTTTCCAAGACCAAACTAGCAAACACTTTTAATGTATGTACTTGCTACCCAACTCAGTTGGGACTCTGTTTGATTATTTGATTATTTATTGTACTTTATGAAAGAAAAAAGTAATAGGAAGTAAAGAATGTATGGTAAATAGATAAAACAGATATGCATTTTTATTCTTTGCTTTCCACTTAGCCCCTGAACCTGGGCCTAGGTCATGGGTTATCGGTGCTGGAATTTGTCAAGGAGTTTGAACAAGTAGCGAAGGTTCACATCCCGTATGAATTCGTTGGGAGAAGAATTGGCGATGTGGCAACGCTGGTGTGTGATGGGAGCCAAGGCATGAAAAATCTGAAATGGCAACCAACAAGGAATTTTCAGGTCATGTGTAAGTACAGGTTTCAAATAACCTTATTTTTCAGATCTTACCTTCAGGTGGGGCAATGTTTTGTTGTTATTTATAGAAACTTATGCCAAGAAATTTTTCACAGACATACAACCTGGGTACAGGCCAGGGGGTTTCAGTGTTGCAACTTGTGAAGGCTTTCGAGGCTGTGACGGGTACTATAGTGCCTTATGAGCTGAAACCACGACGAGAAGGGGACATTGTATCCATGTTTGCCAACACTACCCTTGCCAAGAAAGAATTGGGCTGGACAGCCAAGTACTCCCTTGAAAATATGTGTAAGTCTTCCTAGCAAATCCCAAGGTGCTTCCTTTCTTGCCATTAATACTCTGGTAGTTAGTTAGAATTGTTTTACTAAATGAATAACAAATTTCTTCCCTTGCATGTCTGACATTTTTCTTACATGTACTTTACTATTTTGATTTTTCTACATTAAGGTTAAACATTTCTTTTTCTCTGTATTTCGTAATGGTATTAACTCTTCCATTGTGGATGTAGTCTGTTTGTAGTTTCTCTTACTTAACAAGGGAGCATGGTTAAGCTAATTCATATCCTTGTTTTGCATCATTGCATGCATTTGAAAATCATTTGAGACCGTAGGGTTTTCCAGGAATGTTTTATGAGTTGTGATTGCTAATTTTGGCTGTGCAGGAGCTTGATATATTGTTTTCTTTTCTGTAAGTGACATATTCACTTTGGACATTAGACTTTGGACATTAGTAGCTTATGTATTTTTCTTTATTTGACAATGAACCCTGAAGATACACATTTTTGACTTATTTGAACAAGTGATGGTATAATCCCTATCAAAATAGAAGTCAGACTGCTTAGCAGAAAATCACTTTCTCAGCCAACCAGCCTCCTGGTACTCTTCTGGTAAATACTGTACTGAATCCACTAGCCTAGACATTCACTGCAGAGGCCAACCAGAAGATAACTCCTCTCCTCATAGAGGAAATAGCTAGCTAGATCTGCCTGTTCCCACAGCAGTTTATATGGTTTGAGTTCAGACTGTCAAGTATATGATGTGTGTAGTAATTTGCAAAAGTTGCCAGGATCATCGTGGTTTTTATTCCTTGTGCAGTCGGTCAAAAGTTTTAGAGGTACAGAGTACTCTACAAGAAAAACTTCATTATGGATTTTATTCATCTTTGATATATCTGGTACTTAACAAGGTTCACAGCCTCACAACCTTCACAGGCATTGCAGTTTCATAAGTTTGTTATTTCAGTTGTGGCAAGCCTCACAAGGCATATAAAAACTTTAAGAGTGGCAAACTTTAAAAAATTTTCAAGCTGTAGCTCACTTTTTACTGAAGCATTTTAACATTTATTTTTGTAGATCAGGAGTATGAACCTCGTTTTACTTATTTTGGTGACAGAGCAGCTTTTGGTCAGCATAACTTTGAATTGACGTTACAGTGAGTTGAACATAAGGCATTAAATCCTTGGCATAGTTTCATTTTTCAGATGTAGGAATTATGGTAAAATCCCATGAGCAGTATACATGAGTTTACATGAGAAAGACAGACAACAGGAGGCCTGGTTGGTCCATGACTGGGTTGTCTGGTTAAAAAAACAAAGGGAGTTTAACTTGACATGATGTAATTCCACTCAGCTGTTTTTTAAGTTATCACCAACTCCCGAATGTTGCACATTAGCCTTCCAGTGTCCCTGTTACTGCTGTCATTTATAGTGTATTTCTGACATTTTTCTCAGAGTATACCTGAATTTATAAGATATTTGTCTAAACAACTTTTGAAAGTATTTATAGTCAGTCTCTAAGCAACTTTTAAAGGTATTTATAGTCTTAACATTCACTACATCTGAAGGTAACTTATTCCAGTACTTAACACACAAATAGGAAAAGAAGCTTTTTCCCCCGTCCATCTTGCAATTTTGAGTACTATTCCATTTGCCCTGGTAACTGTTTTCTTGTATTTCTAAAAGATGTTCGTGATTTATGTTAGTGAAATTATTCAAAATTTTGAACACTTGGATTAAGTTACCGCAGTCTATGTATTTTAACGGAGAAGAGATCCAATCGTTTTAGCCTCTCTTCACATGCCATATCTCTGAGGGATGGGAATAATTTTGTCGCGCATCTTTGTAATTGCTCTAATTTTTCATCTTTTTTATACTTTGGGGACCAAAACTGAACTGCATATTAAAGGTTTGGTCTTATTAGAAAATTATAGTGTGAGAATTGTTTCTGTTGTCTTTTAATCTATGTTCCTTACTATGAAACCTAACATTTGGTTGCTTTCTTTCTTTTTTACTTGCTGCTTGATGCTGTTTAGTGTACTTCAAATTGTTGCTAATGACAACTCTAGGTACTTTTCTTCATTTACGTTTACTTTAGTTGGAGAGTTTCCAAATTGTTTGTAGTTGTAACGTATATTCTTGTCGTCAAAATGCATAACTTTACACTTGTCTACATTAAACTTCACTTGCCTTTTGTTTGATCACCCTGCTAGTAAGTTAAGATCTCTTTGAATCACTTTGCAGTCCCGCCTGTTTACAGCTCTGTTTCCTAGATTAGTATCAGCAAAATTGGAGATCTTAGATATGAGACCAAGTTCTTAGCCATTAATGTATATTTTGAGAAGAATAAGGCCTAGGACCAACTAATGTGGCACGCTCAATACTTCTAGCCAATCTGAATCTTCGTTACTTAATACTACGCACTGCTGTCTTCCGGTAAGCCAGTCTCTGATCCATGTACAGAGTTCTTCACTGATTCTGTGTGCTTTGAGTTTATGTAAAAGTCTCTTGTGAGGTACCTTAACGAAAGCCTTTTGGAAATCTGAATGTAAAACATCAGACTACTTTTTTGTCCCATTTCTGATAAATAACATAAAAAGATTCCAACAAATTTGTCAAGCAGAAATTGTGTTGGCTGTCTAATGTAATTTTCTGATCCAGAAACATGATAATTTTCTGATTATTTTTTTCCATTTTGCCAAACACTGATGTAAGAAGGCTAATTGGGCAGTAGTTCAAGGCACACTTTTTGTCTCCTTTTCTATATATTCTTTTCTATATACAAGAGTAACATTTGTTAGTTTCCAGTCAGTTTACTCCTGACCACCACCCGATGGAGATTTGTTGAATATTTTTGATATGGTGTATATCAGCTATCTCCTGACCTCTTTTAAGAATCTTGGAGTTAAGTTATTTGGGCTGTTGGATTTGTTGAGGTTTAATTGGTCCAGGTATTTAAGTACTACTGTTCGACAGGTTCTTCATCTGATCCTTGAAGCATTTTCATTGGTTATGGTATTCAGTTTGTTTCTTCAGTTGTGAATATGGAGTGAAAAGAATTATTTAGTATGGGAGTCATTTACTTGTCATAGGTAGTTTGTCTTGTTCATTTTGTAATGGTCCAGTTCCTTCATTTAGTGTCCTCCTTTGGCTTATATATTTGAAGAAATCCTGAGGATTATTCTTGATTTTCAAGGAATTTTTTTTCTTTCTCGCATTTACTCTGTCTTGACTTCTTGCACTCTCTTAGGATTTGATTAATTCGTGGCAATTTTCATCAGTTCCCATTGATTTGAATTTCTTATTTGCTTTCTTCTTTTAGCAAATTGGTCCTTCTGTTCTCCTGTTTATCCATAATGGTTTTGAAATATTACAAGTTCTCTTTGTAATTCATGAGTATGTTTATTTTCAACCTAGATTTTAGAGTTATTGCTTGCCTGTAATCTGGGATAAAGAGTGCTGCCATTTATTTCATGATCTTGATTTATCTCTAATCTAATCAAACTGTGTTTGTTGTTTGATCAGCTCTCGCCTACTCTGCAAGAGTTGATTAAGTTTGTGTCACTGGTGAGGGCAAGATCAAGAATTTTTTACCTCTAGTTGGTATTTTGACTAACTGTTCCAGAAAAGTGTCTTCAATCAGTTCTATTAGTCTTATTCCTTCTTGGTTACCTGTTAATATTCTCCAGTTTATGTTTGGACTGTTGAAGTCTCCTATTGTAACCTCTTTTCTGTTTACTGTAGTTTTGATCTCATTGTATAGCATCTTATTGCTTAGGAGTTTTGTAAATAACACCGAGACATAGTTTACTTTTGAACTTGTCAGTATGTCAATATAGAGAGTTGTAAGTGTGTGTGTCTACTTTGCTTATCTTAATAGCACTTACATTGTTGTTAATGTAGATCAAAACTCCACCACTTACCCTGTATAAGCGATCTTTTGTAAATAGCTTGTATCTGGGTATTGCTAACTTGGTGATTAAGTGTTTATTCTCAGAGCTTACCTACGTTTAAGATTGCAATAATGTTTGGTTTTTCAGTAACTGCATAGGATATAAGTTCATTGTGTTTATTAGTGATACTTTAGGCATTTGTGTATATTAAACTTATTTTCCTTAAATTGATTTCTAGACTGAATTTGCCTTTTTTTTTTTTTCTACTTACTGTTGGTATGCATTTTTGTATTATTGCTGTTAATGTCTGTGTGTGCAGTGGGAGAGAGAAAGACGGTTCTCTGTTTTTGGTTTGTCTTCTTACTCTGACCTTACCCGCACAGGGACCCTACCAACTTTGATCCCAAAAGTTACCCAAGAGTTGACCTGTAGCTGTACTAACCCAACTGACTCTACTTGACTTTTCTTTGCTAATTCCTAAATCCTCGTTGAGGATCCCTACTGCCAAGGGCCCACTCATCCTTTACCGCTAGTCTTATAGTGGTTAAACTGGATGCCTTGTTACTAAAGCTTTTGTTTTCATATCTAACTGTTTTTCCAGATACTTTTCTAGGGTAGGTTTAGACGTTTATGCTTAAATAAGGGAATTTTCAAAACTGTCATGTTAATTTGTGTTGCTGGTTTTGTTTTACGAAAGCATGAATGAAGGGATTTGAAAAGGCATCCAAGGTCAGTTCGTTTTGTCTTTTATACTTATAAGTGACTCAAATTTTGCTGACTGATGCTACTTGCCTTTTTCTATTACTGATTATTCATTTTCTATTTTTATCTGAGGCATCTCCTTTTGACCTGAGACATCACCTTGGCAGTTAGAGAGCATATTAACATCTTGTAACCTGGGAATTGGAAGAACTTCACAGAAACTAAACAAAATTTATTACTGAGCTTTAGATAGGTTGTGCCTGAGACTGTTCCATGTCTGATATTTATATATTAATAGTTCAGTGTTCAGTGTTGTAAATGGAAATGGTGAAGAGCTTGTAGATTTATGTGCTGAAAAAGGACTGGTGATTGGGAATACCTGGTTTAAAAAGAGAGATATACATAAGTATACGTATGTAAGTAGGAGAGATGGCCAGAGAGTGTTATTGGATTACGTGTTAATTGATAGGCGCGCGAAAGAGAGACTTTTGGATGTTAATGTGCTGAGAGTTGCAACTGGAGGGATGTCTGATCATTACCTTGTGGAGGCGAAGGTGAAGATTTGTAGAGGTTTTCAGAAAAGAAGAGAGAATGTTGGGGTGAAGAGAGTGGTGAGAGTAAGTGAGCTTGGGATGGAGACTTGTGTGAGGAAGTACCAGGAGAGACTGAGTTCAGAATGGAAAAAGGTGAGAACAAAGGAGGTAAGGGGAGTGGGGGAGGAATGGGAATGGGAAGCAGTGATGGATTGTGCAAAAGATGCTTGTGGCATGAGAAGCGTGGGAGGTGGGCAGGTTAGAAAGGGTAGTGAGTGGTGGGATGAAGAAGTAAGATTATTAAGGAAAGAGAAGAGAGAGGCATTTGGATGATTTTTGCAGGGAAAAAATGCAAATGATTGGGAGAGGTATAAAAGAAAGAGGCAGGAGGTCAAGAGAAAGGTGGAAGAGGTGAAAAAGAGGGCAAATGAGAGTTGGGGTGCGAGAGTATCATTAAATTTTAGGGAGAATAAAACGATGTTTTGGAAGTAGGTAAATAAAGTGCGTAAGACAAGGGAACAAATGGGAACTTCAGTGAAGGGGGCTAATGGGGAGGTGATAACAAGTAGTGGTAATGGGAGAAGGAGATGGAGTGAGTATTTTGAAGGTTTGTTGAATGTGTTTGATGATAGAGTGGCAGATATAGGGTGTTTTGGTCGAGGTGGTGTGCAGAATGAGAGGGTTAGGGAAAATGATTTGGTAAACAGAGAAGAGGTAGTAAAAGCTTTGCGGAAGATGAAAGCCGGCAAGGCAGCAGGTTTGGATGGTATTGCAGTGGAATTTATTAAAAAAGGGGATGACTGTATTGTTGACTGGTTGGTAAGGTTATTTAATGTATGTATAATTCATGGCGATGTGCCTGAGGATTGGCGGAATGCTTGCATAGTGCCATTGTACAGAGGCAAAGGGGATAAGAGTGAGTGCTCAAATTACAGAGGTATAAGTTTGTTGAGTATTCCTGGTAAATTATATGGGAGGGTATTGATTGAGAGGGTGAAGGCATGTACAGAGCATCAGATTGGGGAAGAGCAGTGTGGTTTCAGAAGTGGTAGAAGATGTGTGGATCAGGTGTTTGCTTTGAAGAATGTATTTGAGAAATACTTAATAATAATAATACTTAATGATAATAATTTTTATATTTATTTTGCTTTGTCGCTGTCTCCCGCGTTAGCGAGGTAGCGCAAGGAAACAGACGAAAGAATGGCCCAACCCGCCCACATACACATGTATATACATACATGTCCACACACTCAAATATACATACCTATACATCTCCATGTACACATATATATACACACACAGACATATATATATATATACACATGTACATAATTCATACTGTCTGCCTTTATTTGTTCCCATCGCCACCTCGCCACACATGGAATAAGAACCCCCTCCCCCCTCATGTGTGCAAGGTAGCGCTAGGAAAGACACCAAAGGCCCCATTCATTCACACTCAGTCTCTAGCTGTCATGTAATAATGCACCGAAACCACAGCTCCCTTTCCACATCCAGGCCCCACACACTTTCCATGGTTTACCCCAGACGCTTCACATGCCCTGGTTCAATCGATTGACAGCACGTCGACCCCGGTATACCACATTGTTCCAATTCACTCTATTCCTTGCATGCCTTTCACCCTCCTGCATGTTCAGGCCCTGATCACACAAAATCTTTTTCACTCCATCTTTCCACCTAAAATTTGGTCTCCGACTTCTCCTCGTTCCCTCCACCTCTGACACATTTATCCTCTTGGTCAATCTTTCCCCACTCATTCTCTCCGTATGACCAAACCATTTCAAAACACCCTCTTCTGCTTTCTCAACCACACTCTTTTTATTTCCACACATCTCTCTCACCCTTACATTACTTACTCGATCAAACCACCTCACACCACACATTGTCCTCAAACATCTCATTTCCAGCACATCCATCCTCCTGCGCACAACTCTATCCATAGCCCACGCCTCGCAACCATACAAAATTGTTGGAACCACTATTCCTTCAAACATACCCATTTTTGCTTTCCGAGATAATGTTCTCGACTTCCACACATTCTTCAAGGCTCCCAGAATTTTCGCCCCCTCCCCCACCCTATGATCCACTTCCGCTTCCATGGTTCCATCCGCTGCCAGATCCACTCCCAGA
This sequence comes from Panulirus ornatus, assembly GCF_036320965.1. Taxonomy (NCBI): domain Eukaryota; kingdom Metazoa; phylum Arthropoda; class Malacostraca; order Decapoda; family Palinuridae; genus Panulirus; species Panulirus ornatus. The sequence continues at coordinate 7,722,005 of NC_092276.1, forward strand.
TATCTAAAACACTTTACTTCCTCCAGTTTTTCTCCATTCAAACTTACCTCCCGATTGACTTGACCCTCAACCCTACTGTACATAATAACCTTGCTCTTATTCACATTTACTCTTAACTTTCTTCTTTCACACACTTTACCAAACTCAGTCACCAGCTTCTGCAGTTTCTCACATGAATCAGCCACCAGTGCTGTATCATCAGCGAACAACAACTTACTCACTTCCCAAGCTCTCTCATCCACAACAGACTTCATACTTGCCGCTCTTTCCAAAACTCTTGCATTCACCTCCCTAACAACCCCATCCATAAACAAATTAAACAACCATGGAGACATCACACACCCCTGCCGCAAACCTACATTCACTGAGAACCAATCACTTTCCTCTCTTCCTACACGTACACATGCCATACAACCTCGATAAAAACTTTTCACTGCTTCTAACAACTTGCCTCCCACACCATATATTCTTAATACCTTCCACAGAGCATCTCTGTCAACTCTATCATATGCCTCATATATATATATATATATATATATATATATATATATATATATATATATATATATATATATATATATATATATATGTTCATTGTTCATACTACTTGCCATTTCCTGCGTTAGTGAGGTAGCATTAAGAAGAGAGGACTGAGCCTTTGAGGGAATATCGTCACTTTGCCGCCTTCTCTGTTCCTTCTTTTAGAAAATTAAAAAAGAGAGGGGAGGATTTCCAGCCGCCACTCTCTTCCCTTTTAGTCGCCTACTACGACATGCAGGGAATACGTGGGAAGTATTCTTTCTCCCCTATCCCCAGGGATAATATATATATATATTTTTTTTTTTTTTTTTTTCATACTTTGTCGCTGTCTCCCTGGGGATAGGGGAGAAAGAATACTTCCCACGTATTCCCTGCGTGTCGTAGAAGGCGACTAAAAGGGGAGGGAGCGTGTGGCTGGAAATCCTCCCCTCTCGTTTTTTTTTTTTTTTTAATTTTCCAAAAGAAGGAACAGAGAAGGGGGCCAGGTGAGGATATTCCCTCTAAGGCCCAGTCCTCTGTTCTTAACGCTACCTCGCTAATGCGGGAAATGGCGAATAGTATGAAAGAAAAGAAAAGATATATATATATATATATATATATATATTTTTTCTTTTTCTTTCAAACTATTCGCCATTTCCCGCGTTAGCGAGGTAGCACTAAGAACAGAGGACTGGGCCCCTGAGGGAATACCCTCACCTGGCCCAATTCTCCGTTCCTTCCTTTGGAAAAAAAAAAGAAAAAATATATATATATATATATATATATATATATATATATATATATATATATATATATATATATATATATAATATATTTATTTTTTTTATTCATTTTGTTTATTATATTTTGTCGCTGTGGTAGCACAAGGAAACAGACAAAAGAATGGCCAAGCCAACCCACATACACATTTATATACATACACATCCACACATGTGTGTATACATACCTATACATTTCAATGTATACATATATATACATACACAGACATATACATATGTGTATAATTCACACTTGCTGCCTTTATTCATTCCTGTCGCCACCCCGCCACACATGAAATGACAACCCCTTCCCCCCCCATGTGTGCGAGGTAGCGCTAGGAAAAGACAACAAAGGCCACATTCGTTCACAGTCTCTAGCTGTCATGTATAATGCGCCGAAACCATAGCTCCCTTCCCACATCCAGGCCCCGCAAAACTTTACATGGTTTACCCCAGACGCTTCACATGCCCTGGTTCAATCCATTGACAGCATATCGACCCTAGTATACCACATTGTTCCAATTCACTCTATTCCTTGTATGCCTTTCACCCTCCTGTATGTTCATGCCTCGATCACTCAAAATCTTTTTCACTCCATCCTTCCACCTCCAATTTGGTCTCCCACCTAGTTACATCCACACACATTTAGGTACCCTAGTCTGAGCCTTTGAGGAACATGAGCACTCCTTGCCTGACTCCTTCTTCTGTTTCCCCTTTTAGAAAGTTAAAATGCAAGAAGGGGAGGGGTTTCTAGCCCCCGCTCCTGTCCCCTTTAGTCGCTTCCTATGCCACGCAGGAAATGCATGGGAAGTATTCTTTCTCCCCAATCCCCAGGGATATATATATATGTATATGGATGGGGTTGTTAGGGAGGTTAATGCAAGAGTTTTGGAGAGAGGGGCAAGTCTGTTGTGGATGGAAGGCTTGGGAAGTGAGTCAGTTGTTCGCTCATGATACAGCGCTGGTGGCTGATTCATGAGAGAAACTGCTGAAGCTGGTGACTGAGTTTGGTAAAGTGTGTGAAAGAAGAAAGCTGAGAGTAAATATGAATAAGAGCAAGGTTCAGTAGGGTTGAGGGACAAGTCAATTGGGAGGTAAGTTTGAATGGAGAAAAAGTGGAGGAAGTGAAGTGTTTTAGATATCTGGGAGTGCATTTGGCAGTGGATGTAACCATGGAAGCAGAAGTGAGTCACAGGGTGGGGGAAGGGGGTGAAGGTTCTGGGAGCATTGAAGAATGTGTAGAAGGCGGGAAAGTTATCTCAGAGAGCAAAAATGGGTATGTTTGAAGGAAAAGGAATAGTGTTTCCAACAATGTTATATGGTTGCAGGGCATGAGCTATAGATAGGGTTGTGTGGAGGAGGTAGGATGTGTTGGAAATGAAGTGCTTGAGGACAATATGTGGTGTGAGGTGGTTTGATTGAGTAAGTAATGAAAGGGTAAGAGAAATGTGTGGTAATATAAAGAGTGTGGTTGAGAGAGCAGAAGAGGCTGTATTAAGATGGTTTGGTCACATGGAGAGAATGAGTGAGAAAGGATTGACAAAGAGGATACATGTGTCAGAGGTTGGGGGGAAAGAGAAGTGGGAGACCAAATTGGAGGTGGAAGGATGGAGTGAAAAAGACTTTGAGCAATCGGGGCTGGAACATACAGGAGGATGAAAGGCATGCAAGGAGTAGAGTGAGTTGGAACGATGTGGTATACTGGGGTCGATGGGCTGTCATTGGATTGAACAAGGGCATGTGAAGTGTCTGGTGTAAACCATGGAAAGTTTTGTTGGGCCTGGATGTGGAAAGGGAGCTGTGGTTTTGGTGCATTAGACATGACAGCTAGAGACTGAGTGTGAACGAATGTGGCCTTTTTGTCTTTTCCTAGTGCTGCCTCGCACGCACGGGGGGTATCGGATTGCCTTTTCATGTTTGGCGGGGTGGCGACGGAATGGATGAAGGTAGCAAGTATGAATATGTACATGTGTATATATGTATATGTCTGTGTATGTATATGTATCTATACGTTGAAATGTATATGTGCATGCGTGGGCGTTTATGTATATACATGTGTATGTAGGTGGGTTGGGCCATTCTTTCATCTGTTAACTTGTGCTACCTCACTAACACGGGAGATAGCGACAATTCGCCAAGTCCCGCTTTAGTAGAATTGTTAGGGAGACAAACCGCATGCTGGCAAATATTAGCACAGAATTCAAGGTTTATGGATAAGGAAATGTTTAGCATGCTATTTTTGTTCTACATAAGGCTTAGACAAGAATGTGTTTCTCATGTTTGGTCATTGCACCTAAAGAAGCATAGAGAGCTAACAGAGAAGGTTCAAAGGAGGGCAACAAGGATAGTATTGGAAGTAAGAGAGCTGAGTTACAAGGAAAAGCTAGAGGATTTAGATTTGCTCAACATGGAAAAAATAAGAATGAGGGGATGACCTGATCACTTTTTTAAGACAGATGTGTGTTGTACAAAATTAACATTTCCTCAAGAGATGCAGAGTTAGAGCAGCTAAAGGACATAACATACAAATAAGGAAGAAACTAGTTAAAAATATGTAAAGAAATACTTTAATAATAGGAGAGTGGTGGATCAATGGAATATGATGACTGAGGACATATCACATGCAGACAGCATTCATAAATCTAAAACGTAGTATGCTAGTGGAGAATATTCAAGATGGGGGTCTGTATGAAACTCGTTACCCATACAGTACAAGTACAGGTAGGTAATAACATGCAGACCTCAATCATTTCTGCAGTAACATAGACTAGGAAATGGAGTTCAATAGCCAAGAAGTAGAGCATTGTGGTGAGAGCTTCTGTGAAATTTATAATAGTCTAGAAGTGTGCTTACCTCACTCCAGCCAGCTAGCGTTTGCTAGGTATAAGAATGAAAGGAATGAGTATAGCAGAATAAGAAAGAAGAAGCAAAGAAACTTGGTGAAGAATATGGAAGACATGTTTGGGTAAAATTGAGAACTTTTTCTGGGATTCACTAGCAAATTGTCAGTTAAAAGAGCAGCTATTCAGGCAAAGGGATTCAGAGGGAAGAATTTTAGAGGATGAAGTAAGGATATGTGAGGAACTGACTGACAAGTTCAAAAGTGTTTTCATAGTGGAAGACACCATTGGAAAGCATTCAGTTACCTAGTAAAGACTTAAACTAAATGCTGAAAGGCCCTGACTCATAAAAGGATCATGGTCCTGATGAAATTTCACCATGTGAGCTGAGGATGTGTACAAATACACTAGATAAACCTCTTAAGATGATGTTAAAGATGTTACAAGAGAAAGGTAAAGTGCCAGGGGAAAGGAGAAGGGCAAATGTCATATCCATCTATAAGAAAAGAGACCATGAAGAGGCAACGAACTACAGATGAGTGTGGAGAAGATAATCAGAAAGCAAATGGATTACCTTCGACAGGGGAGAAATTACCTAATTTAGAGTCAGCATAACGAACTACAGATGAGTGTGGAGAAGATAATCTGAAAGTAAATGGATTACCCTCTACAGGGGAGAAATTACCTAATTTAGAGTCAGCATGATAGGTATAGGTCATGTGAAACAAACTTCTTTGATTCCTTAGAGAGTGACTTCTGTCTTAGACAAAGGGGAACGCTAAATGGATTATGATTTGTGTCTGGACTGCCAGAAAGGATTTGATAGTGCAGTACGTGGGAGGCTCATCAAGAAGCTGTATCACCAGGCAGGAATAAGGGAGAGACTCCTTCATTTGTTTGAAGATTATATTTAAAGGGAACAAAGGATGCATGTTTGGAAAACCTTTTCAGAATGGGTTGAGGTCATCCACTGAGTTTTGTAGGTTTCTGTTCTATGACCATTACTCTTCTTGATATGTAGTAATGTCTTGCCAGGAGGTATGCACTCCCACCTGAAAAGCACAGAGGATTTCATCAACCTACAAAGAGACCAAGACAGATTCCAGAGTTGGTCAGACACATGGTTGGTTAGGTTCAAGCCAGGTAAATGTAAAGTATTAAGGATGGGGTATAGTGGAAGAAAGCCTTAAAATGACTATTGTGTAGTGGGAAATAAGCTGTGGTAATCGACATGTGAGAAAGACTTGAGAGTCAACATCTTCCCTAACTTGTCATCGGAGTCCTACCTTTGAAGAATAGTTTGGGTGAACAACTGTCTGCTTACTTATGTTAGGATTCTAACTGAAGCTCATGAATAAGGAAATACTCAGCAAGCTGTTGACTTCTTATAATTGCCAAAATGAGAATATATATCTCCAGTTTGGTCACCACACTTATAATAGCATAACAAGCTAATGGAGAAGATCCAGAGGAGAGCATCAGTGATGGTACCAGAGTTAAGAGTGGAGGTGCAGAGAAAGGCCAGCAGTGTTGAATTTGACTATCTTGGAAGAGAGGAGTGAATGGTGACATTGATATTGATGAACAGGTACAGAGAAAGGCCAGAGGCATTGAATTTGACTATCTTGGAAGAGAGAAGAGTGAATGGGGACCTAATCATATACTTCAAGTTTTTAAAACATTGATATTGATGAACAGTTCTTAAAGAAATGTAGGGACAGACCAACAGGAGGACATAAAATGATATCAAGCAAGAAACCTTTGAAGTACTCATGCAGGATAAAAAGTAGTAAGTGAATGGAATGTAATGAATGAAAACAGTATGTGCAGATAGCATACAGAAATTCAAAAGTTGTTTGATAGGGGATGGTAAAGAGATGGGGTCACCAGAGGTATAAAACTTCCTGCCTTTACATTACAGATAGGTAATTACATTCGCAAATACATTGAAGATTTTGCCTACAAATGCAGTTGGACTGGTGGTGAATGAAAAGAGCAAGAATTCATTCACCAAATCAGGGAATGCACTTGTGACTTTGTGGAATAGTGGAAACAGAACTCACGAGTTCTAAAGTCAGACCATCCCAGAGAAATAAACAATAACAAGGAGGGGCAGAAATGATAAAGGGAGGAGGATTTTTCCCTATTGATAAGGTTGTTTATTTATTGTTCACCATCTAAAAAATTATTTGGCACCCTTGGCTCTGATATGTTACACAGCGATCACTGTTGGTGTACTTGGTACTCCCGTGTCTTGCTTTATATGTGTGTGTGTGTGTTTATAAGTAATATGATATTTTCTGTAGCCACGTTGTAGTTAATGGTTAATAAACGGGAATACATTGTGTTGGTGCGAAATCCTCAAAATGGCATAGCATTACCCTCTGGATTATAATAATTAAAGCCATAATTTGTATTAATGTGTGCATGCGTACCAACGAATTGGGGTGCCATCTAGGGATTTCTTATATTGTGAGAAGCAGCTACGTAAACCCACATAATTACAAAGTGTGAATGATAAGTATGTAAATGTCCAGTAACGTAAGACCACATGCACAAAGAACACAGAACATTTGTGGATTGTAATAGGAATACAACATTAAGCACAGTACTGGCATGATTACGAAGCAGGAAATGATTTGCAAAGTGAAATGCTATTTTTTTTTAGTATGCCAAATATAAGATTAGTAGGTCCATGAGGATGTGATTGGTAGTCAAATTCATGAGACAAACATTGTTAGTGTTAGCTTAGACTTTCACCACAGGAAGTTCATTATGTGAATACAGTGTATCAAATGTTGGAAATGGAATTGGTTCAACCTGCATTGAGCCGAGCTTTGGGAGCACACAGTGGGAATTGTAAAGTTTTATTTCGAATTTTAGCTATGTTAGACAAGATGAAATCCATGCCCAAATAGGTTAAACTGTGTCCAAACAGCAGGGGGGTTCCTACACTAACTATTGATAAAATCAAACATGAAATAACTTCTTGTGAAACTTGTTTACCTTTCGTATAAGGCAATGAAATGGACTGGCACATGACTAGTCTACCCTTATAATAGATACTACTGTGTTTTTACTGTGAACACTGTTGTACTGCTTAATTTGTATCACAAGACATAATGTGGTTCATGAAGCCAAATCTGCATGTAGAACCACTGTGGAAAGGTATGGTACACCAGTCATAAGCTACATGGTAACAGGCAACTCAGCAGGCCAGGGATACCAACCATCCACCACTTCTCAATTGTTTTTCAAAGATTCTTGTGTGGTGTGTCATACAGTATCATGTCATAAGGGTGCCAAATTTTTTCTTTATTGTCCACATTCAAAAGGTACATAAGAGGTAAAATTACTCCAGGAAGGAAGAGTATACTGATGCTTTTGGTTTGCAACCCTCCAAGAAACTAGTACCCTAGGAAATATGTACAGTCAGCAAAAAAAGTATTGTTCCTCTTGCTGTGTTTTGCTTTTTTTGAAATGGAGGATAAAGTTTTGATATCTACCGGTTGTCATTTGTTGATATGCCTGTTCTGTCAGATACCATTGAAGGGGTCAGGGTACTGCCAGAATGGAATTACCAGATACCTATATTCATGTCATTTGCCATCTGTTATATGGAAAAATTCGTAGTGTTTATTAGTAAAATATACCAGAATGTTTAATATTTTTATTAAAAAAGGAATGTATGATTAGAATCAAATATACAAGGAAAGAATAATTGGGAAATCATGCTGACTTTGAAAAGAAAAAACATTTCAGAGTGAAAACTGTAAATATACATAATCTGAATCATCCCATTTCTTTTACAGTTCATGTGAAGTCATTATTTCTCTATTCCATTCTCTGCAAGGGTTCATTTAGGAATGGAATGGCCTAAATAGCTGTGTATAACAGTGTGTGATTTGGATATATGTTACAAATATAGAATTATATCTATTGAACTTTATGGTCATTCATGCTCTAAAGTCATATACATTCGTTTGATAAGTCACTCCTGAGAAAATTAACAGTCAAGGTGATAAGTACATTCAGGCGTATCTCTTCAGATGTTTCCCTCAGCAAGTTTCATCTTTTAACTCGCTAAACTTTTCATTGGTTACTATCTCACTGATAAGCTGTTTGTTTGTCTTTTTCTAAACGTTATTTCTGAGTGGGGAAAATTTCATATGGATTAGAAAGTAGCTGGAGAAAATGAAAACAATTTCCAAATGAAACACATTAACAATGGCAATTAGTACTTTATGTGCCCCCCTCTATCAATTATGCTATTAAGCCTACATTGTTTGGACATCATGAGCTCAGCTGTCAAGTCCTGTCCACCCAGTGTTGGCAGTTCTTCCCATGCCAACTTTGCACTGTCCACCATGGTCACTCGACTGCAGAGGATGGGGCTATCCAGTCAAGATTTTGCATCGTCAACCTGTAGATATTCTCAGTGGGACTGAGATTAGAGGATTTCAGAGGATGTGATAGAAGTGTCATTTCTAGAATATCTTGGATCCACCTTTCCACCACATTATAAGGGCTTTTGTCATGGACCAGGTAAAAGAATGTCAGTTCAGGGAACAGCATAGCTTTTACCAAGGAAAGTAAGATATCTAAAAGTTCAACATACATTTTTCTATTGAGCCACCCATCTTATAATTATCATAATTATTATTATTCCTTATTTATTCATTTTTTCCTTTAATCATAGTACCATAACCCTTTTATTGATTTTTGACGGTCATGATTTCTTGACCCACAAAAGACCTCAGCACCAGAGTCCATCTGGTTTAGCTGAATATTATGAATGCATGTGTCCTTTCAGTCACTTTTGTCTTCAAGTGAGAATATAAAGTGTATGTTTCCAATAAAAGGATAGTGCAGCCTAGTCTGGAACCACAAGTTAACTTTACATAAGTAAAAGCTCTCTTTGCATGCTCATAGAAACTGTGTGAGGATTAGGAATAGGTATTTCAAAGGAAGTTTATCCTTCATAGCTTCACTGCTCATTATTTTCTTGGCTTTCATGCATCACAAGGGACAGGTGTTGCTATTTTATATTACCACTATATTTTTCCCGTTTGATTTCATACTTACCCACTTAGCATGACATGTAGGAGGGAGGAGGCATCCTGGTGCTTTTCCGATTCTGTTAGCTTCTGGTGCACTCTTGCTACAGCTTAATGACTTGAATGATAACTAACTAGCATCTAGAATTCCATGAAAATTATTGGCTGCTGCCATTCACTCTCTAACCTATGAATTATGATGAGTAAAGTGCTCTGAATAAGTAAAGCTGCAGCCTGCATTGTAAAGAGCTATACATTGACAGAATTTTTTGAAAAAGTTTTTGTGTGCACCATATTACTTGGAATGCAGGTGATATGTTGGATGTGAATAGTGCACATTGGAAAAGGGAAGTGAATGTATGTAAGTGTGGATTATCTTTTGTCAAAACTGAATACTTTATTATGGGCAGTGCCTCCCTAAATGATAATGGGGTAGTTATTTAGTAATGAATTCCCTCAGATTGAAGAACAACACAGTATCAGATATGTCGTGCCAAAGACAGCTCTAAGTACAAAAAAGAAGTATAAGGTACTTTCTAGAAAGCATGTTACCAAAGCATTTGAATGTGAACAAGATTATAATATAGAAATATAATAGAATTGTGGTGAAAGAGCAAGCAGTTCATTTGACTAACTGTTTAGCTTATTATTAAGAGTATGAGCAGGACAAAGCACTGGTCATGGGCAGTGGTGACACAGTGGTTATGCTCACTGGGGGGAAAAAATGGGAGTGTTAACCATCCTTCATGACAGTAGGCCTCCCTCTGAAAGGAAGCAGTCACAGAAGCAGACATCTGATTGGCAAATCCCTGTTTTAATGATGCTTGTACAGTCTGGAAATTTGGAAACTGATCAGCAAGCTAAGGCAGCTTTAACTGTCTCCTTTATACTACTTTTCCTCCTCCTCACAGTAACATGAAGTCCATGATAAGAGAATGCCTGTACAACAAATGGAGATGTGAGAATAGAAACAAGAATCAGAAAGAGTTAAAATTACTGGCAGCAAAGTGATGAGTGTTCACTGCAGCCAACAGATAGTAGTGGTTGTAGAAAGGATGAGAATCATATAAACAGTATGAGCTCATTGGCTGTTAATGACTGGAGGCCAACCTTCATTCTATAAAGAGTAAGTGGGGCATATACAATAAACATGCTTAGCTTTCAAAGCATCAGGAAGAAAGATTTGAAGCCTTCCATTTACAATCCAAAGTATTCTTCGGAGATTGTGTATGTTTGAAAGGATACTTCTTGCATATTCCCTGTGTGTTGAAGAAGGCGACTAAAGGGGGCTGGAGCAGGGTGCTGGAAACCCTCCCCTCCATGTATTTCAATTTCTAAAAAGGGAAACAAAAGGAAGGAAGGAGTCAAGCAGGGAGTGCTCATCCTCCTTAATGGCTCAGATTGGGGTGTCTGAATGTGTGTGGATGTAACAAAGATGAAAAGAAAGGAGAGATAAGTAGTATGTTTAAGGAAAAAACCTGGAGGTTCTGACTCTGAGTGAAACAAAGTGCAAGGGTAAAGGGGAAGAGTGGTTTCGGAAAGTCTTGGGAGTAAAGTCAGGTGTTGGTGAGAGGACAAGAGCTAAGGAAGGAGTATCCTACTCCTGAAGCAGAAGTTGTGGGAGTATGTGACAGGGTGTAAGAAGGTAACTTCTAGATTAGGGTGTAAGAAAGTAACTTCTAGATTAATGTAGGTAAAACTGAAAGTGAATGGAGAGAGATGGGTGATTATTGGTGCTTATGCACCTGGTCATGAGAAGAAAGGTCATTAGAGGCAAGTGTTTTGGGAGCATCTGAGCGAGTGTGTCAGCAGCCTTGATGCACGAAACCAGGTAATAGTGATGGGTGATTTCAATGCAAAGGTGAGTAATGTGGCAGTTGAGGATATAATTGGTGTACATGGGGTATCCATTGTTCTAAATGGAAATGGTGATGAGCTTGTGGATTTGCATGCCGAAAAAAGACTGGTGATTGGGAACAACTGGTTTAAAAAGAGATATACATAAGTATACATATGTGAGTAAGAGAGAGAGAGTCAAAGGACATTATTAGATTACCTGTTAATTGATAGGCATGTAAAAGAGAGATTTTTGGTTGTTAATATGCTGAGAGTGGCAGCTGGAGGGATGTTTGATTACTATCTTGAGGAGGCAAAGGTGAAGATTTGTAGAGGTTTTGAAAAAAGAAGAGAGAATGTTGGGGAGAAGAGAGTGGCGAGAGTAAGTGAGCTTGAAACGAGATTTGTGTGAGGAAGTACCGAGAGAGATTGAGTGTAGAATGGCAAAAGGTGAAAGCAAATGATATGAGGGGAATGGGTGAGGAATGGGATGTATTTAGGAAAGCAGTGATGGCTTGTGCAAGAGATGCATGTGGCATGAGAAAGGTGGGTAGTGGGTAGATTAGAAAGGGTAGTGAGTGATGGGATGAAGTAAAGTTGTTAGTAAAAGAGAAGAGAGGTGTTTGGACAATACTTGCAAGGAAGGAGTGCAAGTGACTGGGAGATGTTTAAAAAATAAAGCAGCAGGAGGTCAAGAGAAAGGTGCAAGGGTTGAAAAAGGGAGCAAATGAGAGTTGGGGTGAAAGAGTATCATTAAATTTTAGGGAGAATAAAAAGATGTTTTGGAATGAAGTAAATAATGTGCATGAGATGAGAACAAATGGGAACATCAGTGAAGGGGGCAAGTGGGGAAGTAATAACAGATAGTGATGAAGTGAGAAGGAGATGAAGTGAATATTTTGAAGGTTTGTTGAATGTGTTTGATGACATATTGGCAGATATAGGGTGTTTTGGTTGGTGAGGTGTGCAGTGTGAGAGTGTCAGGGAAAATGCTTTGGTTAAGAGAGAAAAGGTAGTGAAAACTTTGTGGAAGATGAAATCCGGGAAGGCAGCAGGTTAGGATGGTATTGCAGTGGAATTTATTAAAAAAGGGGGTGACTGTGTGGTTGATTGGTTGGTAAGGATATTCAGTGTGTGTATGGACTATGGTGAAATGCCTGAGGATTGGCGGAATGAATGCGTAGTACCATTGTTCAAAGGCAAAGAGGATAAAGGTGAGTGTTCAAACTACAGAGGTATAAGTTTGTTGAGTATTCTTGGGAAAATATATGGGAGGGTATTGATTGAGAGGATGAAGGCATGTACAGAGCATCAGATTGGGTAGGAGTAGTGTGTTTTCGGAAGTGGTAGAGGACATGTGTTGATCAGGTGTTAGAATGTGTATGAGAAATACTTAGAGAAAAACAGATGGATTTGTAGGTAGCATTTATGGATCTGGAGAAGGCATATGATAGAGTTGATAGAGATGCTTTGTGGAAGGTATTATGAGTATATGGTGAGGGAGGTAAGTTGCTAGAAGCAGTGAAAAGTTTTTACCAAGCGTGTAAGGAAGAAGAGAGGAGAGTGTCTGGTTCCCAGTAAATGTTGGTCTGTGGCAGGGATGTGTGATTGTCACCATGGTTGTTTAATTTGTTTATGAATGGGGTGGTTAGGAAGGTAAATGCAAGAGTTTTGGAGAGAAGGATGAGTAAGCAGTCTGTTGGGGATGAGAGGGCCTGAGAAGTGAGTCGCTTGTTGTTCACTGATAATACAGCTCTAGTGGCTGTTTTGAGTGAGAAACTGTAGAAGTTGGTGAGTGAGTTTGGAAAAGTGTGTGAAAGGAGAAAGTTGAGAGTAAATGTGAATAAGAGAAAAGTTATTAGGTTCAGTAGCGTTGAGGGACAAGTTCACTGGGATGTAAGTTTGAATGGAGAAAAATTGGATTAAGTGAAGTGTTTTAGATATCTAGGAGTGGACTTGGCAGCAAATGGAACCGTGGAAGCAGAAGTGAGTCACAGGGTGGGGGAGGGGGCGATGACTCTGGGAGTGATGAAGAATGTGTGAAAGGAGAGAATGTTATCTTGGAAAACAAAAATGGGTATGTTTGAAGGAATAGTAGTTCCAACAATGTTATATGGTTGTGAGGCATGGGCTATAGATAGGGTTGTATGGAAGAGGGTGGATTTGTTGGAAATTAAATGTTTAAGGACAATATGTGGTGTGAGGTGGTTTGTTCAAGTAAGTATTAAAAGGGTAAGAGAGATGTGTGGAAATAAAAATAGTGTGGTTGAGAGAGTAGGTGTGTTGAAATGGTTTGGACACATGGAGAGAATGAGAGCAAAGATTGACGAAGAGGATATATGTGTCAGAGGTGAAGGGAACAAGTGGGAGACCAAATCAGAGGTGGAAGGATGGAGTGAAAATGGTATTGAGCTTTCAGGGCCTGAGGATACAGGAGGGGGAGAGGTGTGCATGGAATAGTGAATTGGAACAGTCTGGTATACCAAGGTCAACGTGCTGTCAGCGGACTGAACCAGGGCATGTGAAGCATTCGGGGTAAACCATGGAAAGGTCTGTGGGGTATAGAGGTGGATAGGGAGCTGTGGTTTTGGAGCATTACACGTTACAGCTAGACTGAGTGTGAATAAATGTGGCCTTTTTCTTCTGTTTCCTGGTGCTACCTCGCTGAAGCAGGGGTTAGCCATCCTGTTTTGTGTGGGGCGGGTTAGTGCCAAGAATGTATGAAGGCAAGCAAGTATGAATATGTACATGTGTATATATGTATATGTCTGTTGTATGTATATATGTTGATATGTGCATGTGCATGTATGGCATTTATGTCCATATATGTGCATATGAGTGGATGGGCCATTCTTCATCTGTTGTCCTGGCATTCTTATTAGTGAAAGAGAAAAGAGAGGAATTTGGATGATACTTGCAAGAAGGAGGGCATATGACTGGGAGATGTATAAAAGAAACAGGGAGGAAGTCAAGAGAAAGGTGCAAGGGTTGAAAAAGAAGGCAAATGAGAGTTGGGGTGAAAGAGTATCATTAAAGTTTAGGGAGAATAAAAAAATATTTTGGAAGGAGGTAAATAATGTGCATAAGACAAGAGAACAAATGGGAACATTGATGAAGGGGGCAAGTTGGGAAGTAATAAACCGATAGTGAAGAAGTGATGAAATGGAGCAAGTATTTTGAAGGTTGCTGAATGTGTTTGATGATAAAGTAGCAGATATAGGGTGTTTTTGTCAGTGTGGGATGCAGAGTAAGAGGGGTCAGGGAGAATGGTTTGGTTAAGAGAGAAGAGGTGGTGAAAGCTTTGTGGAAGATGAAATCCTTCAAGGCAGCAGGTTTGGTATTGCAGTAGAATTTATTAATAAAGGGGCTGACTGTGTTGTTGATTGGTTGGTAAGGATATTCAGTATATGTTTGGGTCATGGTGAAGTGACTGAGGATTGGCGGAATGCATGCATAGTGCCATTGTACAAAGGCAAAGGGGATAAAGGTGAGTGCTCACATTACAGTGGCATAAGTTTGTTGAGTATTCCTGGGACATTATATGGGAGGGTAATGATTGAAAGGGTGAAGTCATGTAAAGAGCATCAGATTAGGGAAGAGTAGTGTGGTTTCAGAAATGTTAGGTGATGTGTGGATCATGTGTTTGCTTTGAAGAATGTGTGTGAGAAATACTTAGAAAAGCAGATGGATTTGTATGTAGCACTTATGGATCTGGAGAAGGCATATGACAGGGTTAATAGAGATGCTTTCTGAAAGGTCTTAAGAGTATATGGTGTGGGAGGTAAGTTGCTAGAAGCTGTGAAACGTTTTTACCAAGCATTTAAGGCATTTGTACAAGTAGGAAGAGAAGAGAGTGACTGGTTCCCAGTGAATGTCAGTCTACAGCAGGGGTGTGTGATGTCTCCATGATTGTTTGATTTGTTTATGGATGGGGTGGTTAGGGAGGTAAAGCTAAGAGTTTTGGAGAGAGGGGTGAGTATGCAGTCTATTGCAAATGAGAAGGCCTGGTAAGTGAGTCAGTTGTTGTTCGCTGATGATACAGCTCTGGTGGCTGATTCAAGTGAGAAACTACACATGTTGGTGACTGAGTATGGAAAAGTGTGTGAAAGGAGGAAGTTGAGAGTAATGTGAATAAGAGCAAGGTTATTAGGTTCAGTAGGGTTGAGGGACATAAATTGGGATGCAAGTATGAATGTAGGAAGTGACGTGTTCCACATGTCTGGGAGTGGACTCGGCAGCAAACAGAGGACTTAGCAGCAAACGGAACCACGGAAGTGGAAGTGAGTCACAGGCTGGGGGAGTGGGCGAAGGTTCTGGGAGCGATGAAGAATGCATGGAAGGAGAGAATGTTATTTCGGAGAGCAGAAATGGGTATGTTTGAAGGAATAGTGGTTCCAACAATATCATATGGTTGCGAGGCATGGTCAGTAGATAGAGTTGTACGGAGGAGGGTGGATGTGTTGAAATGAATGTTTGAGGACAGTATGTGGTGTGAGGTGGTTTGATCAGATAGGCAATGAAAACGGTAAGAGAGATGTGTGGAAAAAAAGAGTGTGGTTGAGAGTGCATAAGAGGGTGTGTTGAAATGATTTGGACGTATGGAGAGAATGTGAGGAAATATTAACGGAGAGGATGTGTGTGTCAGAGCTGAAGGGAACAAGAAGCCCGAGACCATATTGGAGGTGTAAGGATGGATTGAAAAAGATTTTGAGTGATTGGGGTCTGAACATACAAGAGGGTGAGAGACATGCAAGGAATAGAGTAAATTGGAATGATGTGGTATACTGGGGTCAATGTGCTGTCAGTGGACTGAACCAGGGTATGTAAAACGTCTGGGATAAACCATGGAAAGGTCTGTGGGACCTTGATGTGGATTGGAAGCTGTGGTTTCGGTGCATTACACATGACAGCTAGAGACCGACTGTGAACGAATGTGGCCTTTTTGTCTGTTTTCCTGGCGCTTCCTCTTGAAGCAGGGAGTAGAGATGGTGTTTCCTGTGGGGCAGGGTAGTTCCAGGAATGGATGAAGGCAAGCATGTATGAATATGTACATGTGTATATATGTATATGTCTGTGTATGTGTATGTATGAATATGTGCGTGTATGTGCATTTTCCTGGTGCAAGGTAGTGCCAGGAAAAGACAACAAAGGCCACATTCGTTCTCACTCAGTCTCTAGTTGTCATGTGTAATGCACCGAAACTACAGCTCCTTTTCCACATCCAGGCCTCACAAAACTTTCCATGGCTTACCACAGACACTTCACATACCCTGGTTCAACCCATTGACAGCACATCGACCCTGGTAAACCACATCGTTCCAATTCACTCTATTCCTTGCATGCCTTTCACCCTCCTGTATGATCAGGCCACGATGGCTCAAAATCTTTTTCACTGCATCCTTCCACTTCCAATTTGGTCTCCCACTTCTCATTCCTTTCACCTCTGACACATATATCCTCTTTGTCAATCTTTCCTCACTCATTCTCTCCATGTGACCAAACCATTTCAATACACCCTCTTCTGCTTTCTCAACTACACTCTTTTTATTACCACACATCTCTCTTCCCCTTTCATTACTTACTTGATCAAACCAACTCACACCACATATTGTCCTCAAACATCTCATTTCCAAAACATCTACCCTCCTCCGCACAACCCTATCTGTAGCCCAAGCCTCGCAACCATATAACATTGTTGGAACTACTATTCCTTCAAACATACCCATTTTTACTTCTGAGATAACATTCTTGCCTTCCACACATTCTTCAACGCTTCCAGAACCTTTGCCTCCTTCCCCACCCTATGACTCATTTCTGCTTCCATGGTTCCATCCGTTGCTAAATCCACTCCCAGATATATAAAACACTTCACTTCCTCCAGTTTTTCTCCATTCAAACTTACCTCCCAAGTGACTTGTCCCTCAACCCTACTGAACCTAATAACCTAGGTCTTATTCACATTTACTCTCAGCTTTCTTCTTTCACACACTTTACCAAACTCAGTCACCAGCTTCTGCAATTTCTCACCTGAATCAGCCATCAGCACTGTATCATCAGCAAACAACTACAGACTCACTTCCCAAGCCCTCTCATCCACAACAGACTGCATACTTGCCCCTCTCTCCAAAACTCTTGCATTCACCTCCCTAACAACCCCATCCATAAACAAATCAAACAACCATGGAGACATCACGCACCCCTGCTGCAAACCGACATTCACTGGGAACCAATCACTTTCCTCTCTTCCTTACATCCTCAATAAAATCTTTTCAATGCTTCAAGCAACTTTCCTCCCAAACCTTATACTCTTACTACCTTCCACAAAGCATCTCTAACAAGCTCATCATATGCCATCTCCAGATCCATATATGCTACATACAAATCCATATGTTTTTCTATTTCTCACCTACATTCTTCAAAGCAAACACCTGATACACACATCCTTTACCCCTTCTGAAACCACACTGCTCTTCCCCAATCTGATGCTCTGCACAAGCCTTCGCCCTCTCAATCAATACCTTCCCATATAATTTCCCAGGAATACTCAACAAACTTAAAACCTCTGTAATTTGAACAATCACCTTTATCCCTTTTGCCTTTGTACCATGGCAGTATGCATGCATTCCGCCAATCCTCAGGCACTTCACCATGAACCATACATACATTGAATATCTTCACCAACCAGTCAACAACACAGTCACCCCCTTTTTTAATGAATTCCATTGCAATACCATCCAAACCCAATGCCTTGCCAGCTTTCACCTTCCCCAAAGCTTTTACTATCTCTTCTCTGTTTACCAAACAGTTCTCCCTGACCCTCATACTTAAGATACCACCTCGACCAAAACACCCTATATCTGCCACTCTACATCAAACACATTCAACAAACCTTCATCAAAATACTCACTCCATCTCCTACTCACTTCACCACTACTAGTTATTATCTCCCCATTTGCCCTTCACTGACGTTCCCATTTGTTCCCTTGTCTTACGCACTTTATTTACCTCCTTCCAAAACATCTTTTTATTCTCCCTAAAATTTAATGATACTCTCTCACCCCAATTCTCATTTGCTCTCTTTTTCACCTCTTGCACCTTTCTCTTGACTTCCTGCCTCTTTTTTTTTTTTTTGTACATTTCCCAGTCATTTGCACAATTTCTCTGCAAAAATTGTCCAAATGCCTCTCTCTTCTCTTTCACTAACAAAATCTTACTTCTTCATTCCACCATTCACTACCCTTTCGTCTAATCTGCCCACCTCCCACCTTTCTCATGCCACATATATCTTTTGCGCAAGCCATCACTGCTTCTCTAAATACATCCCATTCCTCCCCCACTCCCCTTACATCATTCGCTCTCACCTTTTTCAGTAATGCACTGAATCTCTCCTGGTACTTCCTCACACCAGTATCCTTTCCAAGCTCACTTACTCTCACCACTCTCTTCACCCTTCTTTTCTGAAAACCTCTACAAATCTTCACCTTTGCCTCCACAAGGTAATGATCAGACATCCCCCCAGTTGCCCCTCTCAGCACATTAACATCCAAAAGTCTCTCTTTCACACGCCTATGAATCACTACATAATCCAATAATGCTCTCTGGCCATCTCTCCTACTTACATATGTATTATTATCATTACTTTGCTTTGTCGCTGTCTCCCGCATTAGCGAGGTAGCGCAAGGAAACAGACGAAAGAATGGCCCAACCCAACCACATACACATGTATATACATACACGTCCACACATGCGAATATACATACCTATACATCTCAACGTATACATATATATCCACACACAGACATATACATATATACACATGTACCTAATTCATACTGTCTGCCTTTATTCATTCCCATCGCCACCTCGCCACACATGAAATAACAACCCCCTCCCCCCTCATGTCTGCGAGGTAACGCTAGGAAAAGACAACAAAGGCCCCATTCGTTCACACTCAATTTCTAGCTGTCATGTAATAATGCACCGAAACCACAGCTCCCTTTCCACATCCAGGCCCCACAGAACTTTCATGGTTTACCCCAGACACTTCACATGCCCTGGCTCAATCCATTGACAGTGCGTCGACCCTGGTATACCACATCATTCCAATTCACTTTATTCCTTGCACGCCTTTCACCCTCCTGCATGTTCAGGCCCCGATCACTCAAAATCTTTTTCACTCCATCTTTCAAAACACCCTCTTCTGCTCTCTCAACTACACTCTTTTTATTACCACAAATCTCTCTTACCCTATTATTACTTACTCAATCAAACCACCTCACACCACATATCGTCCTTAAACATCTCATTTCCAGCACATCCCCCCTCCTACGCACAACTCTATCCACAGCCCACGCCTTGCAACCATACAACATTGTTGGGACCACTATTCCTTCAAACATACCCATTTTTGCTTTCCGAGATGATGTTCTCGATTTCCACACATTCTTCAAGGCTCCCAGAATTTTCGCCCCCTCCCCCACCCTATGATTCACTTCCGCTTCCATGGTTCCATCCGCTGCCAAATCCACTCCCAGATATCTAAAACACTTTACTTCCTCTAGTTTTTCTCCATTCAAACTTACCTCCCAATTGACTTGACCCTCAACCCTACTGTACCTAATTACCTTGCTCTTATTCACATTTACTCTTAACTTTCTTCTTTCACACACTTTACCAAACTCAGTCACCAGCTTCTGCAGTTTCTCACATGAATCGGCCACCAGCGCTGTATCATCAGCGAACAACAACTGACTCACTTCCCAAGCTCTCTCCTCCCCAACAGACTTCATGCTTGCCCCTCTTTCCAAAACTCTTGCATTCACCTCCCTAACAACCCCATCCATAAACAAATTAAACAACCATGGAGACATCACACACCCCTGCTGCAAACCTACATTCACTGAGAACCAATCACTTTCCTCTCTTCCTACACGTACACATGCCTTACAACCTCGATAAAAACTTTTCACTGCTTCTAACAACTTGCCTCCCACACCATATATTCTTAATACCTTCCACAGAGCATCTCTATCAACTCTATCATATGCCTTCTCCAGATCCATAAATGCTACATACAAATCCATTTGCTTTTCTAAGTATTTCTCACATACATTCTTCAAAGCAAACACCTGATCCACACATCCTCTACCACTTCTGAAACCACACTGCTCCTCCCCAATCTGATGTTCTGTACATGCCTTCACCCTCTCAATCAATACCCTCCCATATAATTTACCAGGAATACTCAACAAACTTATACCTCTGTAATTTGAGCACTCACTCTTATCCCCTTTGCCTTTGTACAATGGCACTATGCATGCATTCCACCAATCCTCAGGCACCTCACCATGAGTCATACATACATTAAATAACCTTACCAACCAGTCAATAATACAGTCACCCCCTTTTTTTTAATAAATTCCACTGCAATACCATCCAAACCTGCTGCCTTGCCGGCTTTCATCTTCCGCAAAGCTTTTACTACCTCTTCTCTGTTTACCAAATCATTTTCCCTAACCCTCTCACTTTGCACACCACCTCGACCAAAACACCCTATATCTGCCACTCTATCATCAAACACATTCAACAAACCTTCAAAATACTCACTCCATCTCCTTCTCACATCACCACTGCTTGTTATCACCTCCCCATTTGCGCCCTTCACTGAAATTCCCATTTGCTCCCTTGTCTTACGCACTTTATTTACCTCCTTCCAGAACATCTTTTTATTCTCCCAAAAATTTAATGATACTCTCTCACCCCAACTCTCATTTGCCCTCTTTTTCACCTCTTGCACCTTTCTCTTGACCTCCTGTCTCTTTCTTTTATACATCTCCCACTCAATTGCATTTTTTCCCTGCAAAAATCGTCCAAATGCCTCTCTCTTCTTCTCTTTCACTAATAATCTTACTTCTTCATCCCACCACTCACTACCCTTTCTAATCAACCCACCTCCCACTCTTCTCATGCCACAAGCATCTTTTGCGCAGTCCATCACTGATTCCCTAAATACATCCCATTCCTCCCCCACTCCCCTTACTTCCATTGTTCTCACCTTTTTCCATTCTGTACTCAGTCTCTCCTGGTACTTTCTTCACACAAGTCTCCTTCCCAAGCTCACTTACTCTGACCACCCTCTTCACCCCAACATTCACTCTTCTTTTCTGAAAACCCATACAAATCTTCACCTTAGCCTCCACAAGATAATGATCAGACATCCCTCCATTTGCACCTCTCAGCACATTAACATCCAAAAGTCTCTCTTTCGTGCGCCTGTCAATTAACACGTAATCCAATAACGCTCTCTGGCCATCTCTCCTACTTACATACGTATACTTATGTATATCTCGCTTTTTAAACCAGGTATTCCCAATCACCAGTCCTTTTTCAGAACATAAATCTACAAGCTCTTCACCATTTCCATTTACAACACTGAACGCCCCATGTATACCAATTATTCCCTCAACTGCCACATTACTCACCTTTGCATAGAAATCACCCATCACTATAACCCGGTCTCGTGCATCAAAACCACTAACACACTCATTCAGCTGCTCCCAAAACACTTGCCTCTCATGCCCAGGTGCATATGCACCAATAATCACTCATCTCTCTCCATCAACTTTCAGTTTTACCCATAACAATCGAGAATTTACTTTCTTACATTCTACCACATACTCCCACAACTCCTGTTTCAGGAGTACTGCTACTCCTTCCCTTGCTCTTGTCCTCTCACTAACCCCTGACTTTACTCCCAAGACATTCCCAAACCACTCTTCCCCTTTACCCTTGAGCTTCGTTTCACTCAGAGTCAAAACATCCAGGTTCCTTTCCTGAAACTTACTACCTATCTCTCCTTTTTTCACATCTTGGTTACATCCACACACATTTACACACCCCAGTCTGAGCCTTCGAGGAGGATGAGCACTCCCCGCGTGACTCCTTCTGTTTCCCATTTTAGAAAGTTAAAAAATACAGGAGGGGAGGATTTCTGGCTCCCCGCTCCCGTCCCTTCTATATATATATATATATATATATATATATATATATATATATATATATATATATATATATATAGTGGCAAAAAAAAAATATATATATATAGATATATATATTTATATATAAATATATATATTTATATATAAATAGAAATGGTGAAGAGCTTGTAGATTTATGTGCTGAAAAAGGACTGGTGATTGAGAATACCTGGTTTAAAAAGAGAGATATACATAAGTATACGTATGTAAGTAGGAGAGATGGCCAGAGAGCGTTATTGCATTACGTGTTAATTGACAGGCGCGCGAAAGAGAAACTTTTGGATGTTAATGTACTAAGAGGTGCAGCTGGAGGGATGTCTGATCATTTTCTTGTGGAGGTGAAGGTGAAGATTTGTATGGGTTTTCAGAAAAGAAGAGAGAATGTTGGGGTGAAGAGGGTGGTGAGAGTAAGTGAGCTTGGGAAGGAGACTTGTGTGAGGAAGTACCAGGAGAGACTGAGTACAGAATGGAAAAAGGTAAGGGGAGTGGGGGAGGAATGGGATGTATTTAGGGAAGCAGTGATGGCTTGCGCAAAAGACGCTTGTGGCATGAGAAGCGTGGGAGGTGGGTTGATTAGAAAGGGTAGTGAGTGGTGGGAAGAAGAAGGGAGATTGTTAGTGTGGTGGGATGAAGAAGTGAGATTGTTAGTGAAAGAGAAGAGAGAGGCATTTGGACAATTTTTGCAGGGAAAAAATGCAAATGAGTGGGAGATGTATTAAAGAAAGAGGCAGGAGGTCAAGAGAAAGGTGCAAGAGGTGAAAAAGTGGGCAAATGAGAGTTGGGGTGAGAGAGTATTATTAAATTTTAGGGAGAATAAAAAGATGTTCTGGAAGGAGGTAAATAAAGTGCGTAAGACAAGGGAGCGAATGGGAACTTCAGTGAAGAGGGCTAATGGGGAGGAGATAACAAGTAGTAGTGATGGGAGAAGGAGATGGAGTGAGTATTTTGAAGGTTTGTTGAATGTGCTTGATGATAGAGTGGCAGATATAGGGTGTTTTGGTCGAGGTGGTGTGCAAAGTGAGAGGGTTAGGGAAAATGATTTGGTAAACAGAGAAGAGGTAGTAAAAGCTTTGCGGAAGATGAAAGCCGGCAAGGCAGCAGGTTTGGATGGTATTGCAGTGGAATTTATTAAAAAAGGGGATGACTGTATTGTTGACTGGTTGGTAATGTTATTTGATGTATGTGTGATTCATGGTGAGGTGCCTGAGGATTGGCGGAATGCTTGCATAGTGCCATTGTACAAAGGTAAAGGGGATAAGAGTGAGTGCTCAAATTACAGAGGTATGAGTTTGTTGAGTATTCCTGGTAAATTATATGGGAGGGTATTGATTGAGAGAGTAAAGGCATGTACAGAGCATCAGATTGGGGAAGAGCAGTGTGGTTTCAGAAGTGGTAGAGGATGTGTGGATCAGGTGTTTGCTTTGAAGAATGTATGTGAGAAATACTTAGGAAAGCAAATGGATATGTATGTAGCATTTATGGATCTGGAGAAGGCATATGATAGAGTTGATAGAGATGCTCTGTGGAAGGTACTAAGAATATATGGTGTGGGATGCAAGTTGTTAGAAGCAGTGAAAAGTTTTTATCGAGGATGTAAGGCATGTGTACGTGTAGGAAGAGAGGAAAGTGATTGGTTCTCAGTGAATGTAGGTTTGCGGCAGGGGTGTGTGATGTCTCCATGGTTGTTTAATTTGTTTATGGATGGGGTTGTTAGGGAGGTGAATGCAAGAGTTTTGGAAAGAGGGGCAAGTATGAAGTCTGTTGGGGATGAGAGAGCTTGGGAAGTGAGTCAGTTGTTGTTCGCTGATGATACAGCGCTGGTGGCTGATTCATGTGAGAAACTGCAGAAGCTGGTGACTGAGTTTGGTAAAGTGTGTGAAAGAAGAAAGTTAAGAGTAAATGTGAATAAGAGCAAGGTTATTAGGTACAATAGGGTTGAGGGTCAAGTCAATTGGGAGGTAAGTTTGAATGGAGAAAAACTGGAGGAAATAAAGTGTTTTAGATATCTGGGAGTGGATTTGGCAGCCGATGGAACCATGGAAGTGGAAGTGAATCATAGGGTGGGGAGGGGGCAAAAATCCAGGGAGCCTTGAAGAATGTGTGGAAGTCAAGAACATTATCTTGGAAAGCAAAAATGGCTACGCTTGAAGGGATAGTGGTTCCAACAATGATGTATGGTTGTGAAGCGTGGGCTATGGATAGAGTTGTGCGCAGGAGGGTGGATATGCTGGAAATGAGATGTATGAGGACAATATGTTGTGTGAGGTGGTTTGATCGAGTAAGTAATGTAAGAGTAAGAGAGATGTGTGGAAATAAAAAGAGCGTGGTTGAGAGAGCAGAAGAGGGTGTTTTGAAATGGTTTGGGCACATGGAGAGAATGAGTGAGGAAAGATTGACCAAGAGGATATATGTGTCGGAGGTGGAGGGAACGATGAGAAGTGGGAGACCAAATTGGAGATGGAAAGATGGAGTGAAAAAGATTTTGAGTGATCGGGGCCTGAACATGCAAGAGGGTGAAAGGCGTGCAAGGAATAGAGTGAATTGGATCGATGTGGTATACCGGGGTCGACATGCTGTCAATGGATTGAATCAGGGCATGTGAAGCGTCTGGGGTAAACCATGGAAAGTTGTGTGGGGCCTGGATGTGGAAAGGGAGCTGTGGTTTCGGGCATTATTACATGACAGCTAGAGACTGAGTGTGAACGAATGGGGCCTTTGTTGTCTTTTCCTAGCGCTACCTCGCACATATGAGGGGGGAGGGGGATGTTATTCCATGTGTGGCGAGGTGGCGATAGGAATAAATAAAGGCAGATAGTATGAATTATGTACATGTGCATATATGCATATGTCTGTGTGTTTATATATGTGTACATTGAGATGTATAGGTATGTATATTTGCGTGTGTGGACATATATGTATGTACATACATGTCCACACACGCAAACATACATACCTATACATCTCAACGTATACATATATATACACACACAGACATACATATATACACATGTACATAATTCATACTGTCTGCCTTTATTCATTCCCATTGCCACCCTGCCACACATGAAATAACAACCCCCTCCCCCTGCATGTGCACGAGGTAGCACAAGGAAAATACAACAAAGGCCACATTCGTTCACACTCAGTCTCTAGCTGTCATGTAATAATGCACCGAAACACAGCTCCCTTTCCACATCCAGGCCCCACAGAACTTTCCATGGTTTACCCCAGATGCTTCACATGCCCTGGTTCAATCCATTGACAGCACGTCGACCCCGGTATACCACATCATTCCAATTCTTTCTATTCCTTGTACGCCTTTCACTCTCATACGTGTTCAGGCCCCGATCGCTCAATATCTTTTTTCACTGCATCTTTCCACTTCCAGTTTGGTCTCCCACTTCTCGTTCCCTCCACCTCTGACATATATATCCTCTTGGTCAATCTTTCCTCACTGATTCTCTCCGTGTGACCAAACCATTTCAAAACACCCTCTTCTGCTCTTTCTACCACACTCTTTTTAATACCACACATCTTTCTTACCCTGTTATTACTTACTCGATCAAACCACCTCACACAACATATTGTCCTCACACATCTCATTTCCAGCATATCCACTCTCCTGCCACACAACTCTATCTATAGCCCACACCTCACATCCATATAACATTGTTAGAACCACTATTCCTTCAAACATACTCTTTTTGCTTTCCGAGATAATGTTCTCGACTTCCACACATTCCTCAACGCTCCCAGAACTTTCGCCCCCTCCCTCACCCTATGATTCACTTCTGCTTCCATGGTTCCATCCACTGCCAAACCCACTCCCAGGTATCTAAAATACTTCACTTCTTCCAGTTTTTCTCCATTCAAACTTACCTCCCAATTGACTTGTCCCTCAATCCTACTGTACCTAATAACCTTGCTCTTATTCACATTTACTCTTAGCTTTCTTCTTTCACACACTTTACCAAACTCAGTCACCAGCTTCTGCAGTTTCTCACACGAATCGGACACCAGCGCTGTAACATCAGCGAACAACAACTGACTCACTTCCCAAGCTCTCTCATCCACAACAGACTGCATACTTGCCCCTGTCTCCAAAACTCTTGCATTCACCTCCCTAACAACCCCATCCATAAACAAATTAAACAACCATGGAGACATCACAAACCCCTGCCGCAAACCAACATCACTGAGAACCAATCTTTTTCCTCTCTTCCTACATGTACACATGCCCTACATTCTCGATAAAAACTTTTCACTGCTTCTAACGACTCTCCTCCCACACCATATATTCTTAATACCTTTCACAGAGCATCTCTATGAACTCTTATCATATGCCTTCTCCAGATCCATAAATGCTACATACAAATCCATTTGCTTTTCTAAATATTTCTCACACACATTCTTCAAAGCAAACACCTGATCCACTCATCCTCTACCGCTTCTGAAACCACAATGCTCTTCCCCAATCTGATGCTCTGTACATGCCTTCACCCTCCCAATCAATACCCTCCCATATAATTTACCAGGAATACTCAAGAAACTTATACCTCTGTAATTTGAGCACTCACTTTTATCCCCTTTGCCTTTGTACAATGGCACTATGCAAGCATTCTGCCAGTCCTCAGGCACCTCACCATGAGTCATACACACACTAGATAATCTTACCAACCAGTCAACAATACAGTCACCCACTTTTTTAATGAATTCCACTGCAATACCATCCAAACTCGCTGCCTTGCCAGCTTTCATCTTCCACAAAGCTTTTACTACCTCTTCTCTGTTTACCAAATCATTCTTCCTAACCCTCTCACTTTGCACACCACCTCGACCAAAACACCCTTCATCTGCCACTCTGTCGTCAGACACATTCAACAAACCTTCAAAATACTCACTCCATCTCCTTCTCACATCACCACTACTTGTTATCACCTGCCATTAGCCCCCTTCACTGAAGTTTCCATTTGTTCCCATGTCTTACACACTTTACTTACCTCCTTCCAAAACATCTTTTTTTTTTTTTTTTTTTTTTTTTTTTTTTTTTATACCTCGTCGCTGTCTCCCGCGTTTGCGAGGTAGCGCAAGGAAACAGACGAAAGAAATGGCCCAACCCCCCCCCATACACATGTACATACATACGTCCACACACGCAAATATACATACCTACACAGCTTTCCATGGTTTACCCCGGACGCTTCACATGCCTTGATTCAATCCACTGACAGCACGTCAACCCCTGTATACCACATCGCTCCAATTCACTCTATTCCTTGCCCTCCTTTCACCCTCCTGCATGTTCAGGCCCCGATCACACAAAATCCTTTTCACTCCATCTTTCCACCTCCAATTTGGTCTCCCTCTTCTCCTCGTTCCCTCCACCTCCGACACATATATCCTCTTGGTCAATCTTTCCTCACTCATTCTCTCCATGTGCCCAAACCACTTCAAAACACCCTCTTCTGCTCTCTCAACCACGCTCTTTTTATTTCCACACATCTCTCTTACCCTTACGTTACTTACTCGATCAAACCACCTCACACCACACATTGTCCTCAAACATCTCATTTCCAGCACATCCATCCTCCTGCGCACAACTCTATCCATAGCCCACGCCTCGCAACCATACAACATTGTTGGAACCACTATTCCTTCAAACATACCCATTTTTGCTTTCCGGGATAATGTTCTCGACTTCCACACATTTTTCAAGGCTCCCAAAATTTTTGCCCCCTCCCCCACCCTATGATCCACTTCCGCTTCCATGGTTCCATCCGCTGACAGATCCACTCCCAGATATCTAAAACACTTCACTTCCTCCAGTTTTTCTCCATTCAAACTCACCTCCCAATTGACTTGACCCTCAACCCTACTGTACCTAATAACCTTGCTCTTATTCACATTTACTCTTAACTTTCTTCTTCCACACACTTTACCAAACTCCGTCACCAGCTTCTGCAGTTTCTCACATGAATCCGCCACCAGCGCTGTATCATCAGCGAACAACAACTGACTCACTTCCCAAGCTCTCTCATCCCCAACAGACTTCATACTTGCCCCTCTTTCCAAGACTCTTGCATTTACCTCCCTAACAACCCCATCCATAAACAAATTAAACAACCATGGAGACATCACACACCCCTGCCGCAAACCTACATTCACTGAGAACCAATCACTTTCCTCTCTTCCTACACGTACACATGCCTTACATCCTCGATAAAAACTTTTCACTGCTTCTAACAACTTGCCTCCCACACCATATATTCTTAATACCTTCCACAGAGCATCTCTATCAACTCTATCATATGCCTTCTCCAGATCCATAAATGCTACATACAAATCCATTTGCTTTTCTAAGTATTTCTCACATACATTCTTCAAAGGAAACACCTGATCCACACATCCTCTACCACTTCTGAAACCACACTGCTCTTCCCCAATCTGATGCTCTGTACATGCCTTCACCCTCTCAATCAATACCCTCCCATATAATTTACCAGGAATACTCAACAAACTTATACCTCTGTAATTTGAGCACTCACTCTTATCCCCTTTGCCTTTGTACAATGGCACTATGCACGCATTCCGCCAATCCTCAGGCACCTCACCATGAGTCATACATACATTAAATAACCTTACCAACCAGTCAACAATACAGTCACCCCCTTTTTTTATAAATTCCACTGCAAACATCTTTTTATTCTCCCTAAAATTTAATGATACTCTCTCACCCAACTCTCATTTGCCCTCTTTTTCACCTCTTGCACCTTTCTCTTGACCTCTTGCCTCTTTCTTTTATACATCTCCCAATCATTTGCATTATTTCCCTGCAAAAATTGTTCAAATGCCTTTCTCTTTCACTAATAATCTTACTTCTTCATCCCACCACTCACTACCCTTTCTAATCTGCCCACCTCCCACGCTTCTCATGCCACAAGCATCTCTTACGCAAGCCATCACTGCTTCCTTAAATTCATCCCATTCCTCCCACACTCCCCTTACCTCCTTTGTTCTCACCTTTTTCCATTCTATACTCAGTCTCTCATGGTACTTCCTCACACAAGTCTCCTTCCCAAGCTCATTTACTGTCACCACACTCTTCACCCCAACATTCTCTTCTTTTCTGAACCTCTACAAATCTTCACCTTTGCCTCCACAAGATAATGATCAGACATCCCTCCAGCTGCACCTCTCAGCACATTAACATCCAAAAGTCTCTCTTTCGCACGCTTATCAATTTACACGTAATCCAGTGACGCTCTCTAGCCTTCTCTCCTACTTACATACGTATACTTATGTATATCTCTCCTTTTAAAGCAGGTATTCCCAATCACCAGTCCTTTTTCAGCACATAAATCTACAAGCTCTTCACCATTTTCGTTTACAACACCGAACACCCCATGTACACCAATTATTCCCTCGACTGCCACGTTACTCACCTTTGCATTCAAATCACCCATTACTATAACCCGGTCTCGTGCATCAAAACTACTAACACACTCACTCAGCTGCTCCCAAAACACTTGCCTCTCATGATCTTTCTTCTCATGCCCAGGTGCATATGCACCAATAATCACCCATCTCTCTCCATCCACTTTCAGTTTTACCCATATCAATCTAGAGTTTACTTTCTTACACTCTATCACATACTCCCACCACTCCTGTTTCAGGAGTAGTGCTACTCCTTCCCTTGCTCTTGTCCTCTCACTAACCCCTGACTTTACTCGCAAGACATTCCTAAACCACTCTTCCCCTTTACCCTTGAGCTTCGTTTCACTCAGAGCCAAAAATCCAGGGTCCTCTCCTCAAACATACTTGATGTACTTAATATACTTAACTGCCATCTACCGTGTTAGGGAGGTAGCACAAGGAAACAGACAAGGAATGGCCCAACCCACCCACGTACACATGCACTTGTACATAAATGCCCACACATGCACATATACATACATACACATTTCAACGTATTCATACATATACATACACATGGAGAGAATGAGTGAGGAAAGATTGACCAAGAGGATATATGTGTCGGAGGTGGAGGGAACGAGGAGAAGTGGGAGACCAAATTGGAGATGGAAAGATGGAGTGAAAAAGATTTTGTGTGATCGGGGCCTGAACATGCAGGAGGGTGAAAGGAGGGCAAGGAATAGAGTGAATTGGATCGATGTGGTATACCGGGGTTGATGTGCTGTCAGTGAATTGAATCAGGGCATGTGAAGCGTCTGGGGTAAACCATGGAAAGCTGTGTAGGTATGTATATTTGCATGTGTGGACGTATGTATATACATGTGTAAGGGGGTGGGTTGGGCCATTTCTTTCGTCTGTTTCCTTGCACTACCTCGCAAATGCGGGAGACAGCGGCAAAAAAGAAAAAAAGAAAAAAAAAATATACACAGACATGTACATATCCATACTTGCTGCCTTCATCCATTACCATCGCCACCCTGCAACACACAAAATAGCACCCCCTCCTCACCAAGGCAGCGCTAGGAACAGACAAAAAGGCCCCATTCGTTCACACTCAGTCTCTAGAGTGTCATGTGTAATGCACCAAAACCACAGCTCCCTTTCCACAGCCAGGCCCCAGAGACCTTTCCATGGTTTAACCCAGATGCTTCACATGCCCTGGTTCAATCCATTGACAGCACTTTGACCCAGGTATACCACATTGTTCCAGTTCACTCTATTCCTTGCCTGCCTTTCACCCTCCTGTACGTTCTGGCCCCAATCACTCAAAAGCTTTTTCACTCCATCCTTACACCTCCAATTTGGTCTCCTGCTTCTCCTTCGTCCCTCCACCTCTGATACATACATCCTCTTTGTCAGTCTTTCCTCACTCATTCTCTCCATGTGTCCAAACCATTTCACACCCTCTTCTGCTCTATCAACCACACTCTTTTTATTACAACACATCTCTCTTACCCTTTCATTACTTACTCGATCAGACCACCTCACACCACACATTGTCCTCAAACATTTCATTTCCAATACATCCACCCTCCTCCCCACAACTCTATCTATAGCCCATGCCTCACAACCAGATAATGTTCTCGCCTTCCACCATTCTTCAACGCTCCCAAATTCTTCACTCCCTCCACCACCTTGTGACTCACTTCCACTAACATGGTTCAATCCGCTGCTACCCAGATATCTAAAACACTTCACTTCCTCCTGTTCTTCTCCATTCAAACTTACCTCCCAATTAACTTGTCCTCAACCCTACTGAACCTAATAACCTTACTCTTATTCACATTTACAGTCAACTCTCTTCTTTCACACACTTTTCCAAATTCAATCAACAGCTTCTGCAGTTTCTCCCCCAAATCAGCCACCACCACTGTATCATGAGCGAACAACAACCGACTCACTTTCCAAGCCTTCTCATCCCCAACAGACTGCATACTTGCCCCTCTCTCCAAAACTCTTGCATTCATCTCCCTAACCATCCCATCCATAAACAAATCAAACAACCATGGTGACATCACGCACCCCTGCTGCAAACCGACATTAACTGGGAACTAATCACCTTCCTCTCTTCCTACTCATATACATGCCTTACATCCTTTGTAAAATCTTTTCTACTTCTAGCAACTTACTTCCCACACCATATACTCTTAAAACCTTCTACAAAGCATTTTTATCCACCCTATCATTTATTATTCATTATCATACCTGATCGCCAATTCCATATCAGCAAGGTAGCGCCAGGAAATAGACGAAGAAAGACCCATCCACTCATATACACACACACACACACATATATATATATATATATATATATATATATATATATATATATATATATATATATATATATATATATATATATATATTTTTTTTTTTTTGCTTTCTCGCTGTCTCCCGCGTTTGCGAGGTAGCGCAAGGAAACAGACGAAAGAAATGGCCCAACCCACCCCCATACACATGTATATACATACGTCCACACACGCAAATATACATACCTACACAGCTTTCCATGGTTTACCCCAGATGCTTCACATGCCCTGATTCAATCCACTGACAGCACGTCAACCCCGGTATACCACATTGATCCAATTCACTCTATTCCTTGCCCTCCTTTCACCCTCCTGCATGTTCAGGCCCCGATCACACAAAATCTTTTTCACTCCATCTTTCCACCTCCAATTTGCTCTCCCACTTCTCCTCGTTCCCTCCATCTCCGACACATATATCCTCTTGGTCAATCTTTCCTCGCTCATTTTCTCCATGTGCCCAAACCATTTCAAAGCACCCTCTTCTGCTCTCAACCACGCTCTATTTATTTCCACACATCTCTCTTACCCTTACGTTACTTACTCGATCAAACCACCTCACACCACACATTGTCCTCAAACATCTTATTTCCAGCACATCCATCCTCCTGCGCACAACTCTATCCATAGCCCACGCCTCGCAACCATACAACATTGTTGGAACCACTATTCCTTCAAACATACCCATTTTTGCTTTCCGAGATAATGTTCTTGACTTCCACACATTCTTCAAGGCTCCCCAGATTTTCGCCCCCTCCCCCACCCTATGATCCACTTCCGCTTCCATGGTTCCATCCGCTGCTAGATCCACTCCCAGATATCTAAAACACTTTACTTCCTCCAGTTTTTCTCCATTCAAACTTACCTCCTAATTGACTTGACCCTCAACCCTACTGTACCTAATAACCTTGCTCTTATTCACATTTACTCTTAACTTTCTTCTCTCACACACTTTACCAAACTCGGTCACCAGCTTCTGCAATTTCTCACATGAATCAGCCACCAGCACTGTATCATCAGTGAACAACAACTGACTCGCTTCCCAAGCTCTCTCATCCCCAACAGACTTCATACTTGCCCCTCTTTCCAAAACTCTTGCATTCACCTCCCTAACAACCCCATCCATAAACAAATTAAACAACCATGGAGACATCACACACTCCTGCTGCAAACCTACATTCACTGAGAACCAGTCACTTTCCTCTCTTCCTACACGTACACATGCCTTACATCCTCGATAAAAACTTTTCACTGCTTCTAACAACTTGCCTCCCACACCATATATTCTTAATACCTTCCACAGAGCATCTCTATCAACTCTATCATATGCCTTCTCCATATATATATATATATATATATATATATATATATATATATATATATATATATATATATATATATATATATATATATATATATATATTTATATATATAAATGTGAGAAGGAGATGGAGTGAGTATTTTGAAGGTTTGTTGAATGTGTTTGATGATAGAGTGGCAGATATAGGGTGTTTTGGTCGAGGTGGTGTGCAGAGTGAGAGGGTTAGGGAAAATGATTTGGTAAACAGAGAAGAGGTAGTGAAAGCTTTGCGGAAGATGAAAGCCGGCAAGGCAGCAGGTTTGGATGGTATTGCAGTGGAATTTATTAAAAAAGGGGGTGACTGTATTGTTGACTGGTTGGTAAGGTTATTTAATGTATGTATGACTCATGGTGAGGTGCCTGAGGATTGGCGGAATGCGTGCATAGTGCCATTGTACAAAGGCAAAGGGGATAAGAGTGAATGCTCAAATTACAGAGGTATAAGTTTGTTGAGTATTCCTGGTAAATTATATGGGAGGGTATTGATTGAGAGGGTGAAGGCATGTACAGAGCATCAGATTGGGGAAGAGCAGTGTGGTTTCAGAAGTGGTAGAGGATGTGTGGATCAGGTGTTTGCTTTGAAGAATGTATGTGAGAAATACTTAGAAAAGCAAATGGATTTGTATGTAGCATTTATGGATCTGGAGAAGGCATATGATAGAGTTGATAGAGATGCTCTGTGGAAGGTATTAAGAATATATGGTGTGGGAGGAAAGTTGTTAGAAGCAGTGAAAAGTTTTTATCGAGGATGTAAGGCATGTGTACGTGTAGGAAGAGAGGAAAGTGATTGGTTCTCAGTGAATGTAGGTTTGCGGCAGGGGTGTGTGATGTCTCCATGGTTGTTTAATTTGTTTATGGATGGGGTTGTTAGGGAGGTAAATGCAAGAGTTTTGGAAAGAGGGGCAAGGATGAAGTCTGTTGGGGATGAGAGAGCTTGGGAAGTGAGTCAGTTGTTGTTCGCTGATGATACAGCGCTGGTGGCTGATTCATGTGAGAAACTGCAGAAGCTGGTGACTGAGTTTGGTAAAGTGTGTGGAAGAAGAAAGTTAAGAGTAAATGTGAATAAGAGCAAGGTTATTAGGTACAGTAGGGTTGAGGGTCAAGTCAATTGGGAGGTGAGTTTGAATGGAGAAAAACTGGAGGAAGTGAAGTGTTTTAGATATCTGGGAGTGGATCTGGCAGCGGATGGAACCATGGAAGCGGAAGTGGATCATAGGGTGGGGGAGGGGGCGAAAATTCGGGGGCCTTGAAGAATGTGTGGAAGTCGAGAACATTATCTCGGAAAGCAAAAATGGGTATGTTTGAAGGAATAGTGGTTCCAACAATGTTGTATGGTTGCGAGGCGTGGGCTATGGATAGAGTTGTGCGCAGGAGGATGGATGTGCTGGAAATGAGATGTTTGAGGACAATGTGTGGTGTGAGGTGGTTTGATCGAGTGAGTAACGTAAGGGTAAGAGAGATGTGTGGAAATAAAAAGAGCGTGGTTGAGAGAGCAGAAGAGGGTGTTTTGAAGTGGTTTGGGCACATGGAGAGAATGAGTGAGGAAAGATTGACCAAGAGGATATATGTGTCGGAGGTGGAGGGAACGAGGAGAAGAGGGAGACCAAATTGGAGGTGGAAAGATGGAGTGAAAAAGATTTTGTGTGATCGGGGAAAGAACATGCAGGAGGGTGAAAGGAGGGCAAGGAATAGAGTGAATTGGAGCGATGTGGTATACCGGGGTTGACGTGCTGTCAGTGGATTGAATCAAGGCATGTGAAGCGTCTGGGGTAAACCATGGAAAGCTGTGTAGGTATGTATATTTGCGTGTGTGGACGTATGTATATACATGTGTATGGGGGGGGGGGTTGGGCCATTTCTTTCGTCTGTTTCCTTGCGCTACCTCGCAAACGCGGGAGACAGCGACAAAGTATAAAAAAAAAAAAAAAAAAAAAAAATATATATATATATGATGAAGACTTATCGTGGCAAATCAACAATCCACGTTAGCGCCGGACCTGGGGATAGGGGAGAAAGAATACTTCCCACGTATTCCCTGCGTGTCGTAGAAGGCGACTAAAAGGGAAGGGAGCGGGGGGCTGGAAATCCTCCCCTCTCGTTTTTTTTTTTTTAATTTTCCAAAAGAAGGAACAGAGAAGGGGGCCAGGTGAGGATATTCCCTCAAAGGCCCAGTCCTCTGTTCTTAACGCTACCTCGCTATCGCGGGAAATGGCGAATAGTATGAAAAAAAAAAAAAAAAATATATATATATATATATATATATTATTTTTTTTTTATTATACTTTGTCGCTGTCTCCCGCGTTTGCGAGGTAGCGCAAGGAAACAGACGAAAGAAATGGCCCAACCCCCCCCCATACACATGTATATACATACGTCCACACACGCAAATATACATACCTACACAGTTTTCCATGGTTTACCCCAGACGCTTCACATGCCTTGATTCAATCCACTGACAGCACGTCAACCCCGGTATACCACATCGCTCCAATTCACTCTATTCCTTGCCCTCCTTTCACCCTCCTACATGTTCAGGCCCCGATCACACAAAATCTTTTTCACTCCATCTTTCCACCTCCAATTTGGTCTCCCTCTTCTCCTCGTTCCCTCCACCTCCGACACATATATCCTCTTGGTCAATCTTTCCTCACTCATTCTCTCCATGTGCCCAAACCACTTCAAAACACCCTCTTCTGCTCTCTCAACCACACTCTTTTTATTTCCACACATCTCTCTTACCCTTACGTTACTCACTCGAACAAACCACCTCACACCACACATTGTCCTCAAACATCTCATTTCCAGCACATCCATCCTCCTGCGCACAACTCTATCCATAGCCCACGCCTCGCAACCATACAACATTGTTGGAACCACTATTCCTTCAAACATACCCATTTTTGCTTTCCGAGATAATGTTCTCGACTTCCACACATTCTTCAAGGCCCCCAGAATTTTCGCCCCCTCCCCCACCCTATGGTCCACTTCCGCTTCCATGGTTCCATCCGCTGCCAGATCCACTCCCAGATATATATATATATATATATATATATATATATATATATATATATATTTTTATACTTTGTCGCTGTCTCCCGCGTTTGCGAGGTAGCGCAAGGAAACAGACGAAAGAAATGGCCCAACCCCCCTCCATACACATGTATATACATACGTCCACACACGCAAATATACATACCTACACAGCTTTCCATGGTTTACCCCAGACGCTTCACATGCCTTGATTCAATCCACTGACAGCACGTCAACCCCGGTATACCACATCGCTCCAATTCACTCTATTCCTTGCCCTCCTTTCACCCTCCTGCATGTTCAGGCCCCGATCACACAAAATCTTTTTCACTCCATATATATATATATATATATATATATATATATATATATATATATATATATATATATATATATATATATATGTATATATATATATATATATATATATATATATATATATATATATATATATATATATATATATATATATACATGCATATACATAACATAGCCATATTCATATAAACACATTGTCGGAAGAGATTACAATTGAGTGTGTGATCAAGTAAACTCCTCCTAATTCACAGGGAAATGAAACACTACAAGTTCCCAAGTACATCCTGAAGCTAGATACCCATTTTATTGACCAGCCAATAGGGGAGAATTAGTTGGGATAACTGTAGATCATTACACCAAGGAGGGATTAATGAAAAACTGGGTGAATCTCGTCCAGAAATTAACAGAACCTGTAAAAACCTCTCCAATATTGCTTTAGCACTGAGATTTAGCTTTTCGTTTTATACATGATCACCATTTCCTGCATTAGCAAGGTAGCACTAGAAACATGAAGAAAGACCACATTTACTCATGTCCATTCTGTAACTTCATGTGCAGTGCACCTAAAGCAAAACCACCTATCCACAACCAGACCCCACAGATTTTTCTGTGGTTTCTCTCCAGACACTTCAAATGCCCTTTTTCAGCTCATTTAAAGCATGTCAACCCCCACATACCACATTGTTCCAACTCACTCTATCATGTGCATGCCTTTCATATTCGGGCCAAGATCACCCAAAATCCTCTTCACTCCATCCTTCATCTCCAATTTGGTGTCACCTGTCATGTCCCCTCCACTTCTGACACATTTATCCTCTGTCATCCTCTCCTCTCATTCTCTCCACATGTTCAAACCATTTCAGCATACCCTCTTCAACTCTCTCAGCCTCACTTTTTATTACCAGACCACTATCTTACCCTTACATCACTTGCTCAATTCAACTTCCTCACACCTCGCATGATCCTCAAACATTTTATTTCCAACACATCCACCCTCCTCCACACATCCTCATGTATAGCCCTTGCCTCACATAATACAACACTGTAGGGGATTACTGTACCTTCAAACATACCCATTTTTGCCCCTCCTAGGTAATGATCTCTTTCTACACATTAAGTGCTCCCAGAACCTTCACCCCCTCACCCACCCTATAACTCTCTTCCACTCCCATGGTTCCATTTGCTGCCAAGGTTGACTCCCTGGTACCTACCTCACACCCCACATGATCCTCAAACATTTTATTTCGAACACATCCACCCTCCTCCACACATCCTCACATCATACAACACTGTAGGGGATTACTGTACCTTTAAACATACCCATTTTTGCCCTCCTAGGTAATGATATCTTTCCACACATTAAATGCTCCCAGAACCTTCACCCACTCTATAACTCTCTTCCACTCCCATGATTCCATTTGCTGCCAAGTTGACTCCCTGGTATCTAAAACACTTCACTTCCTTTAAATTTTCTTCATTCATATTCACACCCCACCTCACCTGTCCTTCTACTATGCTAAACATAATAACCTTGCTTTTATTCACAATAACACTCAACTTCCTTCTCTCACACACTTCCAAACTCAGTCATTAACTTCTGTTGTATCTCACCCAAATCTGCTGTCACTGCTGTCTTCAGTAAACAACAACTGACTCTGTCACCAGACCTCCTAATCCCCTACAAACTGCATACTTGCCCCTCTCTCCAAGATCCTTTGTATTTACCTCCCTCACCACCCAATCCATAACATCATGGTGACATCTCATACCCCTGTTGCAGACCAGCCTTCACTTGGAACCTTGCATTCTCCTCTCTTCTTACTCTTACACATGCCTTACACCTATGATACTTACCACTGCTATTAGCAGCTTTTCTCACACACCATATATTCTCAAGATCTTCCACAAAGGGATCTCTGTGAACCCTATAATGTGCTTTCTTCAGATCCATAAATGCCATATACAAATCCTTCCACAAAATCATCTCTCCCAACCCTATTATATGCTTCTTCCATATCCATAAATGCTACATACAAATCCCTCTGTTTCTCTGAAGGATTTCTCATACACGTATTTTAAAGCAAGCACCTTTTTCACACATCCTCTACCACTTCTTTAACCACATTGTTCCTCCCCAATTTGATGCTCTTTACATGCCTTCACCCTTTGTCACTACTATCCTATACAACTTACCAGGTAAACTCAACAAACTTATACCTATGTAGTTTGAATACACACCTTTGTTCCCCTTGCTTTTATACACTGGTATTATTCATGCATTCTGCCAATCCTCAGGCAACTCGCCATGATCTTTACATTCACTGACAATTCTAACTAACTAATTAACAGCACTGTCACCTCTTAAGAAATTTCATTTTATGCGAGCTTTCACTACCTCTTTTCTTTACACCAAACCATTCTCTATGATACTCTCACTTCATATATCATACATTGTTAATATCCTTCCTAAACACCTTTT
Organism: Panulirus ornatus; assembly: GCF_036320965.1. Taxonomy (NCBI): domain Eukaryota; kingdom Metazoa; phylum Arthropoda; class Malacostraca; order Decapoda; family Palinuridae; genus Panulirus; species Panulirus ornatus. The sequence goes on from NC_092276.1 coordinate 7,761,038, forward strand.
TCTCCCTGAAGTTTATTGATACTCATCAACCATAATTCATTTGCTTTCTTTTTTCACCTTCTTCTTGCCCTGCTTCTTTCCCTTTTACATCTCCCAATCATTTGCACTCCTTCCCTGCAACTGACCATATTCCTGTCTTTTCTCTTTCCTTAGCAACTTTATCACTTGCCACTCATTCTAAGCTGCCTTCTTGCCACCTTATGCATGTCACATACATCTTGCACATGCCAGCACTGCTTCTCTAAATGCCTCCTATTTCTCACCCACTTCTGAGCTTTGTTTACACTAACCTTTTACCATTCTACTCTTTATCTCTCCAAGTATTTCTTCCCACAAGTCTTTTTTCCAAGCTCACTTACATTGATTACTGTCTTCTCAGCTGTAAAGTTTCCTGAAAATGTATGCAATTCTTCTCTCTCGCCTGCACAATATAATGATCAGACATCCCACCAGTTTCATCTGTTGGGACATTCACATCCACATGTCTTTATTTTGCACTCCTGTCAATTATTATGTATTCTATTAATGCCCATTAATCATCTTTCTTATTTACATATGTATACTCATGTATGTCCCTTTTTTTAATTTATTCATTTTCTTATTATACTTGACTGCCATTTCCCACGCCAATGAGGCGAGACCAGGGAACAGACGAAGAATGGCCCATCCACTTGTATCCACATATTAATACGTAAATGCTCAGACATACATATCAACATATACACATATACATACACATACAAAGACATATACATATCAACATATACATACACATACTAAGACATATACATAGATACACATGTACATGGTTAAGTATGTGCACTAGAATGCTTTTATTCACCTGAATATATTGAACACACACAAACACCCAGCCATCCAGGAATTAGATGTATGCACAAGACCATTGCAATCTCATATTTTACTGATACTAAAAGTAAAGTAAATGTCATTTGGTTGGGGTAACAAGACATCATCTTTTTAAGGTTCTTTTGATTCATATAAATGTCACAAACTTTTGATTTTACAATTTCCATGATCATCATATCCATTGTCATCCTAAAGTCATTAGACAAAAAGTAATAATTGCAAGCATACTTCCTCAGTATTTTTTTTTAGTATCACAATGTTCTATCACTGTACAAGTATGCTATATTCCACTAGAGGATTAAACTTGTGGCACCTCTCAATTACAACTTTCCTATTCTTTTCTACTCTTAATCACATAATACAAATAGCACCAAACTTCCTTATTAGAAATTGAATTTCCAATTTTTTTCAGGCGAAGACTTCTGGAAATGGCAGACGATGAACCCTGATGGCTATGCGAAGGATGAACCATTCCCAGTGGCTGTGCTGGATACACCACTTCCTGTGAAGACTCCTTCTGTTGAGTCTGCTCAGGTCAATGCACCCTCCAGTGCTGTTGCTTCTGTTAATGGCATAAATGGTGTTAATAATCACTGAAGGATGTTTTGTAATTGTCATGTGCCCTAAAGTAACTGCACAGGTTACTGCACAGGAGCCTGTTACAACTATATATATAAAAAAATGTATGTACATGTTTCCATAAACATGAATTGTTTTTCATGTTAATTATATCTTGAATATGTGTTTGACTCCAGGAGTTAATCCTGTATTTGTACAGGTTACACAAGCATATACTCAGAGTTGGTGAATTCATGATAATGCAGTCTTTATTGCTGAGAGAGGCTTTCAAAGGTGCATTCATGTACTGCAGTCCTTACTAATTGGAGAGGCTTGTGCCTTGTTAAAAATAAAATCTGTGCATGACAAGTCTATATTTGAAAATATTTTGTTACACAGTTGAACTGTTTGAGTTTCATTTTAAAATACTGGAAGAGGACATCAGTTTTAATAAAACATGAATTAATGATACGGATGATAAACAAAGAACTTTGCATAAAGATGAGACACTTCAGGTCATCAGGTGATACAACATAACATGACCTGGTTAGGTGGTATGCTTGATTGTAACTGAAATGAATATGATGAATATGTAAAAGATTCAGTACCAACTTTTATGGTTATATTTGTTTGTGGCATTTAAGAGATCCTATGAAAGATTTATTCCAATAATTTGTAGCAGTACTTCTATTTACTGGTGAAGTTAATCAGTAATCAGCTTTCTTTTTTAGTCCACTTTTGTATACTTTCATTCTTTTTTAGCTACCATGAGCTTCAGTATCTATAATCTAGTTTTGTGCTGAGTGTATCTCGAAGGGAGAATCGCTCGGGGATGATGATTACTGTTTCTCTATATTAGAGGAATTTTCATGACTTCAGGATTTTTTTTAAATGAAATAAAGACTGTTTTGCTCTAAAAGTGAATTATTTATTCTTTCACATATCTACTGCATGGATTGTAGAAAGATTACTCTGTAATGTTTATGGTTTTAAAATTATGCACTTTACGAGTGATATCAGATGAGCTTCTGGTTAACAAACAGCAAATACACCTGTATTAACTGAACTACAGACGATTTACAGTAAAACCTGTGTTATCCAAAATTTAAGGCAACAAAATGTTCAAAACAACATTCAGTTTCATTGGCAACCTCAATTATTACTTATCCCCCAGCATTTTGTGCTACCCATGATTGTTTAACCTGTCCTGTTTGCTCTCTGGTGCAGTTTTGTGTATTGGTCTTGCACATTTGTCTAATTTTTTCATCGTTGATTACCAATGTGTATAACTGTCCCTTTTAAGCATCATCAGAAATTACCTGACAACTAATCAAAGCCATCTATGTCTGGCACGAAGTGCAAGAGAAATGTTATAAGCCTCATAAGGGTGGAGTTTTGCAAGAGGCTGGCTAAGGGCAAATCCAAGGCAACATTTATGAAGGACTTCAGTGTTGGGTTGATGACTATTCATGAAATCACCAAGCAGCAGATGATTGAGGCTATATTAGTGTTTCCTGTATGTAAAATATTTACAAGTGGGTAAAATATTTTATTACAATTTCTGAATTACAGGATATTTCAAAAACAATATATCAAAATGGGTAATTTCATTTATTATGGCTGATTCCCAAGCATTTTGGATGACAGAAGTTTTACTATATCTGACTTTTGTATTAATGTTATTTTAATAATATCTGACTCTGTCTGTAATAAACTTACAGCAAGAACATTACATAAAGGGTGTAACATGTAAATGAAGGTCAGATAATGGTGCATACTTCAATATTTCCTATTCTAAAATAGGAAAGGTTCTCAATATAAGAAATAATTTGAGTTTGTACCACTGAATTGTTATTCCCACATGCTAAAACACCCAAAGTCATATGACACTTTCTGTCAGACATTTCAAGCAGTATAAATTTTGTTTATGGGAAAAGACTGTATTAATTATAAAGTAATAAAATTTATTTTTATTTTTTCAAGTTAATCCTTATATTTTAATCATTATTCATTGCTTCATAGATGTGAATTTCTGTAGCCTTGATAGTGCTACATTTTTTATCTGTATCCTTCTCACCAGAGTAATTGGCATTTTAAAATGTAGGCCCATATCATTTTAATAGAGCCATCTTGATGGTTCACACATTGTGAAACTATGTGTGGGTTTTTCATATCCCAATTAGATTGCACAGAGATATGGTTGGAAGAAAAAACCTGCGGCCAAGTTTATCCACATCACATCATGGCAATTTTGTTCACTTTTATCCCATTTTCAGTAATAAGTAGGCAGCCAATGACCAGGATGGTATATTATCAAAGTTATCTCCCAAGGTATTGGAAGGGTTAGTGACGGCTGCATAGTGAGCCAGCACATCCATTCTGTCCACAAACATATAATCTCTCCTTGGGACACACGTAATACTTGACAACACTCTACTCGCACAGCTCATTTTTCATAATTGAGTATCCTGTGATGAGCACTATGTGCTAGCCCTGCCTTTTGGCAAAAATTGAAGGAGTAATAGACAGTAGTAGTAGGTAAGAGAGAGTGTGTTAGCAGCTTTGATGCATGAAACTGGGTTATAGTGATGGGTGATTTGAATGCAAAGGTGAGTAATGTGGCAGTTAAGGGTATAATTGGTGTACATGGGGTGTTCAGTGTTGTAAAAGGAAATGGTAAAGAGCTTGTAGATTTGTGTGCTGAAAAAGGACTGGTGATTGGGAATATCTGGTTTAAAAAGAGAGATATACATAAGTATATGTAAGTAAGTAGGAGAGATGGCCAAGAGCATTATTGGATTATACATTAATTTATAGGTATGTGAAAGAGAGACTTTTGGAAGTTAATGTGCTGAGAGGGGCAACTGGAGGGATGTCTGATCATTATCTTGTGGAGGCAAAGGTGAGGATTTGTAGAGGTTTTCAGAAAAGAAGAATGTTGGGGAGAAGAGAGTGGTGAAAGTACGTGAGCTTAGAAAGGAGACTTGTGTGAGGAAGTACCAGGAGAGATTGAGTGCAGAATGGAAAAAGGTGAGAGCAAATGCCATAAGGGGAGTGGGGGAGGAATGGGATGTATTTAGGGATGCAGTGATGGCTTGCGCAAAAGAAGCCTGTGGCATGAGAAAGGTGAGAGGTGAGCAGATTGGAAAGGGTAGTAAGTGGTGGGATGAAGAAGTAAGATTGGTCGTGAAAGAGAAGAGAGAGGCGTTTGGATGATTTTTGCATGGAAGTGGTGCAAATGACAGGGAGATGTATGAAAGAAAGAGGCAGAAGGACTAGAGAAAGGTGCAAAAGAGAGTTGGGGTGAGAGAGTATCATCATATTTTAGGGAGAATAAAAAGATGTTTTGGAAGGAGGTAAATAAAGTGCACGCGAAAGAGAGACTTTTGGATGTTAATGTGCTGAGAGGTGCAACTGGAGGGATGTCTGATCATTATCTTGTGGAAGCTAAGGTGAAGTTTTGTATGGGTTTTCAGAAAAGAAGAGTGAATGTTGGGGTGAAGAGGGTGGTGAGAGTAAGTGAGCTTGGGAAGGAGACTTGTGTGAGGAAGTACCAGGAGAGACTGAGTACAGAATGGAAAAAGGTGAGAACAATGGAAGTAAGGGGAGTGGGGGAGAAATGGGATGTATTTAGGGAATCAGTGATGGATTGTGCAAAAGATGCTTGTGGCATGAGAAGAGTGGGAGGTGGGTTGATTAGAAAGGGTAGTGAGTGGTGGGATGAAGAAGTAAGAGTATTAGTGAAAGAGAAGAGAGAGGCATTTGGACGATTTTTGCAGGGAAAAATGCAATTGAGTGGGAGATGTATAAAAGAAAGAGACAGGAGGTCAAGAGAAAGGTGCAAGAGGTGAAAAAAAGGGCAAATGAGAGTTGGGGTGAGAGAGTATCATTAAATTTTAGGGAGAATAAAAAGATGTTCTGGAAGGAGGTAAATAAAGTGCGTAAGACAAGGGAGCAAATGGGAACTTCAGTGAAGGGCGCAAATGGGGAGGTGATAACAAGTAGTGGTGATGTGAGGAGATGGAGTGAGTATTTTGAAGGTTTGTTGAATGTGTTTGATGATAGAGTGGCAGATATAGGGTATTTTGGTCGAGGTGGTGTACAAAGTGAGAGGGTTAGGGAAAATGATTTGGTAAACAGAGAAGAGGTAGTAAAAGCTTTGCGGAAGATGAAAGCCGGCAAGGCAGCAGGTTTGGATGGTATTGCAGTGGAATTTATTAAAAAAGGGGGTGACTGTATTGTTGACTGGTTGGTAAGGTTATTTAATGTATGTATGACTCATGGTGAGGTGCCTGAGGATTGGCGGAATGCGTGCATAGTGCCATTGTACAAAGGCAAAGGGGATAAGAGTGAGTGCTCAAATTACAGAGGTATAAGTTTGTTGAGTATTCCTGGTAAATTATATGGGAGGGTATTGATTGAGAGGGTGAAGGCATGTACAGAGCATCAGATTGGGGAAGAGCAGTGTGGTTTCAGAAGTGGTAGAGGATGTGTGGATCAGGTGTTTGCTTTGAAGAATGTATGTGAGAAATACTTAGAAAAGCAAATGGATTTGTATGTAGCATTTATGGATCTGGAGAAGGCATATGATAGAGTTGATAGAGATGCTCTGTGGAAGGTATTAAGAATCTATGGTGTGGGAGGCAAGTTGTTAGAAGCAGTGAAAAGTTTTTATTGAGGATGTAAGGCATGTGTACGTGTAGGAAGAGAGGAAAGTGATTGGTTCTCAGTGAATGTAGGTTTGCAGCAGGGGTGTGTGATGTCTCCATGGTTGTTTAATTTGTTTATGGATGGGGTTGTTAGGGAGGTGAATGCAAGAGTTTTGGAAAGAGGGGCAAGTATGAAGTCTGTTGGGGATGAGAGAGCTTGGGAAGTGAGTCAGTTGTTGTTCGCTGATGATACAGCGCTGGTGGCTGATTCATGTGAGAAACTGCAGAAGCTGGTGACTGAGTTTGGTAAAGTGTGTGAAAGAAGAAAGTTAAGAGTAAATGTGAATAAGAGCAAAGTTATTAGGTACAGTAGGGTTGAGGGTCAAGTCAATTGGGAGGTGAGTTTGAATGGAGAAAAAGTGGAGGAAGTGAAGTGTTTTAGATATCTGGGAGTGGATCTGGCAGCAGATGGAACCATGGAAGCGGAAGTGGATCATAGGGTGGGGGAGGGGGCGAAAATTCTGGGAGCCTTGAAGAATGTGTGGAAGTCGAGAACATTATCTCGGAAAGCAAAAATGGGTATGTTTGAAGGAATAGTGGTTCCAACAATGTTGTATGGTTGCGAGGCGTGGGCTATGGATAGAGTTGTGCGCAGGAGGATGGATGTGCTAGAAATGAGATGTTTGAGGACAATGTGTGGTGTGAGGTGGTTTGATCGAGTAAGTAACGTAAGGGTAAGAGAGATGTGTGGAAATAAAAAGAGCGTGGTTGAGAGAGCAGAAGAGGGTGTTTTGAAATGGTTTGGGCACATGGAGAGAATGAGTGAGGAAAGATTGACCAAGAGGATATATGTGTCGGAGGTGGAGGGAACGAGAAGAGGGAGAGCAAATTGGAGGTGGAAAGATGGAGTGAAAAAGATTTTGTGTGATTGGGGCCTGAACATGCAGGAGGGTGAAAGGAGGGCAAGGAATAGAGTGAATTGGAGCGATGTGGTATACCGGGGTTGACGTGCTGTCAGTGGATTGAATCAAGGCATGTGAAGCGTCTGGGGTAAACCATGGAAAGCTGTGTAGGTATGTATATTTGCGTGTGTGGACGTATGTATATACATATGTATGGGGGTGGGTTGGGCCATTTCTTTCGTCTGTTTCCTTGCGCTACCTCGCAAACGCGGGAGACAGCGACAAAGCAAAAAAAAAAAAAAAGTGGGAACATTGGGGAAGGGGGCTAATGAGGAGTAATAACTAGTAGTGAAGTAAGAAGGAGATGGAGTGAGTATTTTGAAGGTTTGTTGAATGTGTTTGATGATGGAGTAGCAGATTAGGGTGTTTTGGTCGAGTTAGTGTTTGAAGTGAGAGGGTCAGGGATAATGGTTTGGTAAGCAGAGATGAGGTAGTGAAAGCTGGCATGGCAGCGGGTTTGGATGGTATTGCAGTGAAATTTATTAAAAAAGGGGGTGACTGTGTTGTTGACTGGTTGGTAAGGATATATGATATATATATGGTTCATGGTGAAGTACCTGAGGATTAGTGGAATTCATGCATCATGCCATTTTACAAAGGCAAAGGAGATAAAGGTGAGTGGTCAAATTACAGAGGTATAAGTTTGTTGAGTATTCCTAGGAAATTATATGGGAGGGTATTGATTGAGAGGGTAAAGGCATGTACAGAGCATCAGACTGGGGAAGAGCAGTGTGGTTTCAGAAGTGGTAGAGGATGTGTGGAACAGATGTTTGCTTTAAAGAATGTATGTGAGAAATACTTAGAAAAACAGATGGATTTGTATGTTGCATTTATGGATCTGGAGAAGGCACATGATAGAGTTGATAGAGATGCTCTGTGGAAGGTATTGAGAGTACGTGGTGTGGGAGGCAAGTTGCTAGAAGCAGTAAAAAGTTTTTATCAAGGATGTAAGGCATGTGTACGAGTAGGAAGAGAGGAAAGTGATTCGTTCCCAGTGAATGTCGGTTTGCAGCAGGTGCGCGTGATGTTTCCATGGCTGTTTGATTTGTTTATGGATAGGGTTATTAGGGTGATGAACGCAAGAGTTTTGGAGAGAGAGGGGCGAGTATGTTGTGGATGAGAGGGCTTGGGAAGTAAGTCAGTTGTTGTTTGCTGATAATAGCACTGGTGGATGATTTGGGTGAGAAACTGCTGAAGCTGGTGACTGAGTTTGGTAAAGTGTGTGAAAGAAGAAAGCTTATGGTAAATGTGAATAAGAGCAAGGTTATTAGGTTCAGTAGAGTTGAGGGACTAGTTAATTTGGAGGTAGATTTAAATGGAGAAAAACTGAAGGAAGTGAAGTGTTTTAGGTACCTGGGAGTGGGTTTAGCAGCGGATGCAACCATGGAAGCAGAAGTGAGTCACCGGGTGGGGGAGGGGGGGCGAAGGTTCTGGAAGTGGGGAAGAATGTAAGGAAGGCAAAGACGTTATCTCAGAGCAAAAATGCGTATGTTTGAGGGAAAAGTGGTTCCAACAATGTTATATGGTTGTGAGGCATGGGCTATAGATAAGGTTGTGCGGAGGAGGGTGGAGGTGTTGGAAATGAAATGTTTGAAGACAATATGTGGTGTGAAGTGGTTTGATCGAGTAAGTAATGAAAGGGTAAGAGAGATGTGTGGTAATAAAAAGTGAGTAAGTAATGAAAGGGTAAGAGAGATGTGTGGTAATAAAAAGTGAGTAAGTAATGAAAGGGTAAGAGAGATGTATGGTAATAAAAGGTGTGGTTGAGAGAGCAGAAGAGGGTGTATTTAAATGGTTTGGTCACATGGAGAGAATGGGTGAGGAAAGAGAATACATGTGTCAGAGGTGTAAGGAACGAGAAGTGGAAGACCAAATTGGAAGTGGAAAGATAGTGTGAAAACGATTTTGAGCGAATGGGGCCTGAACATACAGGAGGGTGAAAAGCATGCAAGGAATAGAGTGAATTGGAACAATCTGGTATATTGGGATCAACGTGCTGTCAGTGAATTGAATCAGGGTATGTGAAGTGTCTGGGGTAAACCATGGAAAGTTTTGTGGAGTTTGGATGTGGAAAGGGAGCTGTAGTTTCATTGCATTACACATGACAGCTAGAAACTGATTGTGAAAGAATGTGGCCTCTGTTGTCTTTCCCTAGCGCTACCTCGTGTGCGCACGGAGAAGGGTGCCATTTCATGTGTGGTGGGGTGGTGACGGGAATGGATGAAGGCAGCAAGTATGAATATGTATGTGTGTATATATGTCTGTGTATGTACATGTTGGAATGTATATGTGTGTATGTAGGCGTTTATGCACATACATGCGTATGAGGGTGGGTTGGGCCATTCTTTCGTCTGTTTCCTTGTGCTACCTCACTAATGCGGGAGAAAGCGTCTTAGTATGATAAAAAAAATAACAGTAGGTAAGAAAATTTATGCAGGAGCATTAAATAGAAGTAGGTAGGAACATTTAGGCAGGAGTGTTAGGTAGACGTAGAAGGTAGAAGTAGCAGGTAGACAGCAGTAGAAGCATTAGGTAGGATCCTCTGCAAACTGTGCTAAAGTTACTTTCTACCAGTGGGCTGTTAAGGGTGAGGTACTAAAAGTTGAGAAAAGACACTGGAGTTCACTAGTTCTGGAGACTGTATTGCCATGGCCAAATACTTAATGGAGTTTCAAGATGGAACAGGTGTCAGAGACATAGACATGTATATATCCACCAAGGCAAGTTTATCTTATTACCCAAAACATACCTTTTATCACTGGTTACCCACATCTCACTTTCCATAAAGGCACCCTCTGAATTTTTTATGCAAGGGAAAACCTCTCAACATAAAGGTACAGCTCATATACCTCCATGGGTACAATGATTTAACGCTGGATGGCACCTCCAGAGGCCAAGGTATAATGGGTAGTAAAAGCTGTTCAGTACATTTCTTATCATTCAGTAATATTGTTTATGAATCCTTGTGTGGTATGATATCGTACAAATAGTGGACAAGTAATGTTCTTGCAACATTTATTGTGTGATTAATTATCCTAATGTATGATCAAGGTGTTTCACTTGGCCATCTAATTTTCATATCTTAAGACGGAACTAAGCGTAAGAGGTTTCATCCTATCTTAGACTCTCCAGCCACAGTGTTATCAATTCAAAGTTTTCAGAGTTCATTTAGGATTATTCTTATCCTACAGTAATTTTGGAGGTTAATTTACCTCCTTAGCTTTGGGACCAAGTTGCAGTGAATCTTCCTCGAATCAGAAAGGCTCTTCAGACCAAAATGCATTGTTTGCTTTTCTGATTATTCAGGCTCTCCAGCAACATTACCAACCTCAACCTGGCTATTCAGGTACACTGCGCTTGTGGATACTTGTTGAGTTGGTTCCTAAGTTTTCTTGTCAAAAGTCCAATGTTTCTAATACTTGGACATAATGTTAGAAAGTTTTGGAAACAAGATATGGTCACTTGTTTCCTCCATTTATCTTTATTCATTTTCTTTTAAACAGTCCTCAATAAAGTCCTCAATACCTCTCCTGCCAGTACTGAATGATTTTCTTTGTGTGTGTGTGTGTGTGTAGAATGGGGAGTAATCCTTCTAGGACACTCTTTGTAAAAATATGATAAATTTGTTAAAACAGTGTGTCACCTCTTGCACCTTTCTCTTGACCTCCTGCCTCTTTATTTTATACATCTCCCACTTATTCGCACTGCTTCCCTACAAAAACACCTCCCTTCTCTTTCACTAACATTCTTACTTCTTCATCCACCACTCACTACCCTTTCTGCCCACCTCCCACCTTTCTCATGCCACAAGCATCTTTTGTGCAAGCCATCACTGCTTCCCTAAATACATCCCATTCCTCTCCCACTCCCCTTACATCATTTACTCTCACCTTCTTCCATTCTGCACTCAATCTCTCCTGGTACTTCCTCACACAAGTCTCCTTTCCACTTACTCTCACCGCCATCCTCACCCCAACATTCTCTCTTCTTTTCTGTGGCTCAGGGAATGGATGAAGGCAGCAAGTATGAATATGTACATGTGTATATATGTATATGTCTGTGTATATATATATATATGTATGTATACATTGAAATGTATAGGTATGTACATGTGCGTGTGTGGGCGTTTTTGTATATGCAAGTGTATGTGGGTGGGTTGGGCCATTCTTTCATCTGTTTCCCTGCACTACCTCACGAACGTGGGAGACAGCGACTAAGTATAATACTATAATAATAAAGAATAATATATATTTCTTCATTATTTATTATACTTTGTTGTTGTCTCCTGCATTAGCGAGATAGTGCAAGGAAACAGACGAAAGAAATGGCCCAACCCACCCACATACACATGTATGTACATACACGTCCACACATGCACATATACATAGAATACAAAGAATAATATATTCTTTTTTTTTTTTGCTTTGTCGCTGTCTCCCGCGTTTGCGAGGTAGTGCAAGGAAACAGATGAAAGAAATGGCCCAACCCACCCCCATACACATGTATATACATACGTCCACACATGCAAATATACATACCTAAACAGCTTTCTATGGTTTACCCCAGATGCTTCACATTCCCTGATTCAATCCACTGACAGCACATGAACCCCGGTATACCACATCGATCCAATTCACTCTATTCCTTGCCCTCCTTTCACCCTCCTGCATGTTCAGGCCCCGATCACACAAAATCTTTTTCACTTCATCTTTCCACCTCCAATTTGCTCTCCCACTTCTCCTCGTTCCCTCCACCTCCGACACATATATCCTCTTGGTCAATCTTTCCTCACTCATTCTCTCCATGTGCCCAAACCATTTCAAAACACCCTCTTCTGCTCTCTCAACCATGCTCTTTTTATTTCCACACATCTCTCTTACCCTTATGTTACTTACTCGATCAAACCACCTCACACCACACATTGTCCTCAAACATCTCATTTCCAGCACATCCATCCTCCTGCGCACAACTCTATCCATAGCCCACGCCTCGCAACCATACAACATTGTTGGAACCACTATTCCTTCAAACATACCCATTTTTGCTTTCCGAGATAATGTTCTCGACTTCCAAACATTCTTCAAGGCTCCCGGGATTTTCACCCCCTCCCCCACCCTATGATCCACTTCCGCTTCCATGGTTCCATCCGCTACCAGATCCACTCCCAGATATCTAAAACACTTTACTTCCTCCAATTTTTCTCCATTCAAACTTACCTCCCAATTGACTTGACCCTCAACCCTACTGTACCTAATAACCTTGCTCTTATTCACATTTACTCTTAACTTTCTTCTTTCACACACTTTACCAAACTCAGTCACCAGCTTCTGCAGTTTCTCACATGAATCAGCCACCAGCGCTGTATCATCAGCGAACAACAACTGACTCACTTCCCAAGCTCTCTCATCCCCAACAGACTTCATACTTGTCCCTCTTTCCAAAACTCTTGCATTCACCTCCCTAACAACCCCATCCATAAACAAATTAAACAACCGTGGAGACATCACACACCCCTGCCGCAAACCTACATTCACTGAGAACCAATCACTTTCCTCTCTTCCTATATATATATATATATCTTTTTTTCTTTTCTTTCAAACTATTCGCCATTTCCCGCATTAGCGAGGTAGCGTTAAGAACAGAGGACTGGGCCTTGAGGGAATACCCTCACCTGGCCCAATTCTCTGTTCCTTCTTTTGGAAAATTAATAAAAAAACGAGAGGGGAGGATTTCCAGCCCCCCGCTCCCTCCCCTTTCAGTCGCCTTCTACGACATGCAGGGAATACGTGGGAAGTATTCTTTCTCCCCTATCCCCAGGGATATATATATATATATATATATATATATATATATATATATATATATATATATATATATATATATATATATATATATATATTATTTTTTCTTTTTTTTAAACTATTCGCCATTTCCCGCGTTAGCGAGGTAGCGTTAAGAACAGAGGACTGGGCCTTTGAGGGAATATGCTCACCTGGCCCCCTTCTCTGTTCCTTCTTTTGGCAAATTAAAAAAAAAAAAAAAATAATGAGAAGGGAGGATTTCCAGCCCCCCGCTCCCTCCCCTTTTAGTCGCCTTCTACGACACGCAGGGAATACGTGGGAAGTATTCTTTCTCCCCTATATATAGAAGCAGTGAAAAGTTTTTATCGAGGATGTAAGGCATGTGTACGTGTAGGAAGAGAGGAAAGTGATTGGTTCTCAGTGAATGTAGGTTTGCGGCAGGGGTGTGTGATGTCTCCATGGTTGTTTAATTTGTTTATGGATGGGGTTGTTAGGGAGGTAAATGCAAGAGTTTTGGAAAGAGGGGCAAGTATGAAGTCTGTTGGGGATGAGAGAGCTTGGGAAGTGAGTCAGTTGTTGTTTGCTGATGATACAGCGCTGGTGGCTGATTCATGTGAGAAACTGCAGAAGCTGGTGACTGAGTTTGGTAAAGTGTGTGGAAGAAGAAAGTTAAGAGTAAATGTGAATAAGAGCAAGGTTATTAGGTACAGTAGGGTTGAGGGTCAAGTCAATTGGGAGGTGAGTTTGAATGGAGAAAAACTGGAGGAAGTGAAGTGTTTTAGATATCTGGGAGTGGATCTGGCAGCGGATGGAACCATGGAAGTGGAAGTGGATCATAGGGTGGGGGAGGGGGCGAAAATTCTGGGGGCCTTGAAGAATGTGTGGAAGTCGAGAACATTATCTCGGAAAGCAAAAATGGGTATGTTTGAAGGAATAGTGGTTCCAACAATGTTGTATGGTTGCGAGGCGTGGGCTATGGATAGAGTTGTGCGCAGGAGGATGGATGTGCTGGAAATGAGATGTTTGAGGACAGTGTGTGGTGTGAGGTGGGTTGATCGAGTGAGTAACGTAAGGGTAAGAGAGATGTGTGGAAATAAAAAGAGCGTGGTTGAGAGAGCAGAAGAGGGTGTTTTGAAGTGGTTTGGGCACATGGAGAGAATGAGTGAGGAAATATTGACCAAGAGGATATATGTGTCGGAGGTGGAGGGAACGAGGAGAAGAGGGAGACCAAATTGGAGGTGGAAAGATGGAGTGAAAAAGATTTTGTGTGATCGGGGCCTGAACATGCAGGAGGGTGAAAGGAGGGCAAGGAATAGAGTGAATTGGAGCGATGTGGTATACCGGGGTTGACGTGCTGTCAGTGGATTGAATCAAGGCATGTGAAGCGTCTGGGGTAAACCATGGAAAGCTGTGTAGGTATGTATATTTGTGTGTGTGGACGTATGTATATACATGTCTATGGAGGGGGGTTGGGCCATTTCTTTCGTCTGTTTCCTTGCGCTGCCTCGCAAACGCGGGAGACAGCGACAAAGTATAATAATATAATAATAATAATAATGATAATATATATATATATATATATATATATATATATATATATATATATATATATTTTTTTTTTTTTTATTTTGCTTTGTCGCTGTCTCCCTCGTTTGCGAGGTAGCGATATATATATATATATATATATATATATATATATATATATATATATATATATATATATATTTATGAAGGTTTGTATGGGTTTTCAGAAAAGAAGAGTGAATGTTGGGGTGAAGAGGGTGGTGAGAGTAAGTGAGCTTGGGAAGGAGACTTGTGTGAGGAAGTACCAGGAGAGACTGAGTACAGAATGGAAAGAACAACGGAAGTAAGGGGAGTGGGGGAGGAATGGGATGTATTTAGGGAATCAGTGATGGAGTGCGCAAAAGATGCTTGTGGCATGAGAAGCGTGGGAGGTGGGTTGATTAGAAAGGGTAGTGAGTGGTGGGATAAACAAGTAAGATTATTAGTGAAAGAGAAGAGAGAGGCATTTGGATGATTTTTGCAGGGAAAAAATGCAATTGAGTGGGAGATGTATAAAAGAAAGAGACAGGAGGTCAAGAGAAAGGTGCAAGAGGTGAAAAAGAGGGCAAATGAGAGTTGGGGTGAGAGAGTATCATTAAATTTTAGGGAGAATAAAAAGATGTTCAGGAAGAAGGTAAATAAAGTGCGTAAGACAAGGGAGCAAATACGAACTTCAGTGAGGGGCGCTAATGGGGAGGTGATAACAAGTAGTGGTGATGTGAGAAGGAGATGGAGTGAGTATTTTGAAGGTTTGTTGAATGTGTTTGATGATAGAGTGGCAGATATAGGGTGTCTTGGTTGAGGTGGTGTGCAAAGTGCGAGGGTTAGGGATTTGATAAACAGAGAAGAGGTAGTAAAAGCTTTGCGGAAGATGAAAGCCGGCAAGGCAGCAGGTTTGGATGGTACTGCAGTGGAATCTTTTAAAAAAGGGGGTGACTGTATTGTTAACTGGTTGCTAAGGTTATTTGATGTATGTATGACTCCCCTATCCCTGGGGATAGGGGAGAAAGAATACTTCCCACGTATTCCCTGCGTGTCGTAGAAGGCGACTAAAAGGGAAGGGAGTGGGTGGCTGGAAATCCTCCCCTCTTCTTTTTTTTTTTTCCAAAGAAGGAACAGAGAAGGGGGCCAGATGAGGACATTCCCTCAAAGGCCCAGTCCTCTGTTCTTAACGCTACCTCGCTAATGCGGGAAATGGCGAAGAGTATGAAAGAAAGAAAAGAAAAGATGACTCATGGTGAGGTGCCTGAGGATTGGCGGAATGCGTGCATAGTACCATTGTACAAAGGAAAAAGGGGATAAGAGTGAGTGCTCAAATTACAGAGGTATAAGTTTGTTGAGTATTCCTGGTAAATTATATGGGAGGGTATTGATTGAGAGGGTGAAGGCATGTACAGAGTATAAGATTGGGGAAGAGCAGCGTGGTTTCAGAAGTGGTAGAGGATGTGTGGATCAGGTGTTTGCTTTGAAGAATGTATGTGAGAAATACTTAGAAAAGCAAATGGATTTGTATGTAACATTTATGGATCTGGAGAAGGCATATGATAGAGTTGATAGAGATGCTCTGTGGAAGGTATTAAGAATATATGGTGTGGGAGGAAAGTTGTCAGTAGCAGTGAAAAGTTTTTATCGAGGATGTAAGGCATGTGTACGTGTAGGAAGAGAGGAAAGTGATTGGTTCTCAGTGAATGTAGGTTTGCGGCAGGGGTGTGTGTTGTCTCCATGGTTGTTTAATTTGTTTATGGATGGGGTTGTTAGGGAGGTGAATGCAAGAGTTTTGGAAAGAGGGGCAAGTATGAAGTCTGTTGGGGATGAGAGAGCTTGGGAAGTGAGTCAGTTGTTGTTCGCTGATGATACAGCGCTGGTGGCTGATTCATGTGAGAAACTGCAGAAGCTGGTGACTGAGTTTGGTAAAGTGTGTGAAAGAAGAAAGTTAAGAGTAAATGTGATTAAGAGCAAGGTTATTAGGTACAGGAGGGTTGAGGGTCAAGTCAATTGGCAGGTAAGTTTAAATGAAGAAAAACTGGAGGAAGTAAAGTGTCTTATATATCTGGGAGTGGATCTGGCAGTGGATGGAACCATGGATGCGGAAGTGAATCATAGTGTAGGGGAGGGGGCGAAAATCCTGGGAGCCTTGAAGAATGTGTGGAAGTCGAGAACATTATCTCGGAAAGCAAAAATGGGTATGTTTGAAGGAATAGTGGTTCCAACAATGTTGTATGGTTGCGAGGCGTGGGCTATGGATAGAGTTGTGTGCAGGAGGGTGGATGTGCTGGAAATGAGATGTTTGAGGACAATGTGTGGTGTGAGGTGGTTTGATCGAGTAAGTAATGTAAGGGTAAGAGAGATGTGTGGAAATAAAAGAGCGTGGTTGAGAGAGCAGAAGAGGGTGTTTTGAAATGGTTTGGGCACATGGAGAGAATGAGTGAGGAAAGATTGACCAAGAGGATATATGTGTCGGAGGTGGAGGGAACGAGGAGAAGTGGGAGACCCAATTGGAGGTGGAAAGATGGAGTGAAAAAGATTTTGAGTGATTGGGGCATGAACATGCAGGAGGGTGAAAGGCGGGCAAGAAATAGAGTGAATTGGATCGATGTGGTATACCGGGGTTGATGTGCTGTCAGTGGATTGAATCAGGGCATGTGAAGCGTCTGGGGTAAACCATGGAAAGTTGTGTGGGGCCTGGATGTGGAAAGGGAGCTGTGGTTTCGGGCATTATTACATGACAGCTAGAGACTGAGTGTGAACGAATGGGGCCTTTGTTGTCTTTTCCTAGCGCTACCTCGCACACATGAGGGGGGAGGGGGATGGTATTCCATGTGTGGCGAGGTGGCGATGGGAATGAATAAAGGCAGACAGTGTGAATTGTGTGCATGGGTATATATGTATGTCTCTGTGGGTGTATATATATGTGTACATTGAGATGTATAGGTATGTATATTTGCGTATGTAGACGTGTATGTATATACATGTGTATGGTGGTGGGTTGGGACATTTCTTTCATCTGTTTCCTTGCGACAAAGCAAAATAAATAAATAAAAAATTTTTTTTATTATTATTTTGCTTTGTCGCTGTCTCCCGCATTTGCGAGGTAGCGCAAGGAAACAGACGAAAGAAATGGCCCAACCCACCCCCATACACATGTATATACATACACGTCCACACACGCAAATATACATACCTATACATCTCAATGTACACATATATATACACCCACAGAGACATACATATATATCCATGCACACAATTCACACTGTCTGCCTTTATTCATTCCCATCGCCACCTCGCCACACATGGAATACCATCCCCCTCCCCCCTCATGTGTGCGAGGTAGCGCTAGGAAAAGACAACAAAGGCCCCGTTCGTTCACACTCAGTCTCTAGCTGTCATGCAATAATGCCCGAAACCACAGCTCCCTTTCCACATCCAGGCCCCACACAACTTTCCATGGTTTACCCCAGACGCTTCACATGCCCTGATTCAATCCACTGACAGCACGTCAACCCCGGTATACCACATCGATCCAATTCGCTCTATTCCTTGCCCGCCTTTCATCCTCTTGCATGTTCAGGCCCCAATCACTCAAAATCTTTTTCACTCCATCTTTCCACCTCCTATTTGGTCTCACACTTCTCGTTCCCTCCACCTCCGACTCATATATCCTCTTGGTCAATCTTTCCTCACTCATTCTCTCCATGTGACCAAACCATTTCAAAACACCCTCTTCTGCTCTCTCAACTACACTCTTTTTATTACCACACATCTCTCTTACCCTTTCATTACTTACTCGATCAAACCACCTCACACCACATATTGTCCTCAAACATCTCATTTCCAGCACATCCACCCTCCTCCGCACAACTCTATCTATAGCCCATGCCTCGCAACCATATATCATTGTTGGAACCACTATTCCTTCAAATGTAACCATTTTTGCTTTACAAGATAACATTCTCGACTTCCACACATTCTTCAATGCTCCTAGAACTTTCACCCCCTCCCCAACCCTATGATTCACTTCTGCTTCCATGGTTCCATCCACTGCCAAATCCACTCCCAGATCTAAAACACTTCACTTCCTTCAGTTTTCTCCATTCAAACTTACCTCCCAACTGACTTGTCCCTCAACCCTACTGTACCTAATAACCTAGCTCTTATTCACATTTACTCTCAGCTTTCTTCTTTCACACACTTTACCAAACTCAGTCACCAGCTTCTGCATTTTCTCACCCGAATCAGTCACCAGCGCTGTATCATCAGTAGTGGTGATATGAGAAGGAGATGGAGTACGTATTTTGAAGGTTTGTTGAATGTGTTTGATGATAGAGTGGCAGATATAGGGTGTTTTGGTCGAGGTGGTGTGCAAAGTGAGAGGGTTAGGGAGAATGATTTGATAAACAGAGAAGAGGTAGTAAAAGCTTTGTGGAAGATGTAAGCTGGCAAGGAAGAGGGTTTGGATAGTACTGCAGTGGTATTTATTAAAAAAGGGGGTGACTATTGTTGACTGGTTGTTAAGATTATTTAATGCATGTATGACTCATGGTGAGGTGCCTGAGGATTGGCGGAATGCATGCCATTGTACAAAGGCAAAGGGAATAAAAGTGAGTGCTCAAATTAAAGAGGTATAAGTTTGTTGAGTATTCCTGGGAAATTTTATGGGAGGGTAATGATTGGAAGGGTGAAGGCATATACAGAGCATCAGATTGGGGAAGAACAGTGTGGTTTCAGAAGTGGTAGAGGATGTGTTGATCAGGTGCTTGCTTTGAAGAATGTATGTGAGAAATAATTAGAAAAGTAAATGGATTTGTATGTAGCATTTATGGATCTGGAGAAGGCATATGATAGAGTTGATAGAGATGCTCTGTGGAAGGTATTAAGAATATATGGTTTGGAATGCAAGTTGTTAAAAGTAGTGAAAAGTTTTTATCGAGGATGTAAGGCATGTGTATGAGTAGGAAGAGAGGAAAGTGATTGGTTCTCAGTGAATGTCTTTGTTTGCGGCAGGGGTGCGTGATGTCTCCATGGTTGTTCAATTTGTTTATGGATGGGGTTGTTAGGGAGGTGAATGCAAGAGTTATGGAGAGAGGGCCAAGTATGCAGTCTGTTGTAGATGAGAGGGCTTGGGAAGTGAGTCAGTTGTTGTTTGCTGATGATACAGCACTGATGCCTGATTTGCGTGAAAAACTGCAAAAACTGGTGACTGAGTTTGGTAAAGTGTGTGAAAGAAGAAAGTTAAGAGTAAATGTGAATAAGAGCAAGGTTATTAGGTACAGTAGGGTTGAGGGACAAGTCAATTAGGAGGTATGTTTGAATGGAGAAAAACTGGAGGAAGTGAAGTGTTTTAGATATCTGGGAGTGGATTTGGCAGCAGGTGGAACCATGGAAGTGGAAGTGAGTCACAGGGCGGGGAGGGGGCAAAAGTTTTAAGGGCTTTGAAAAATGTGTGGAGGGCGAGAACATTATCTCGGAAAGCAAAAATGGCTATGTTTGAAGGAATAGTCGTTCCAACAATGTTATATGGTTGCGAGGTGTGGGCTATAGATAGAGATGAGCGGAGGAGGGTGAATGTCCTGGAAATGAGATGTTTGAGGACAGTATGTGGTGTGAGGCGGTTTGATCGAGTAAGCAATGAAAGGGTAAGAGAGATGTGTGGTAATAAAAAGAGTGTGGTTGAGAGAGCAGGAGAGGGTGTTTTGAAATGGTTTGGTCACACAGAGAGAATGTGAGGAAAGAATGACATAGAGGATATGTGTCTGAGGTGGAGGTAATGAGAAGTGAGAGACCAAATTGAAGGTGGAAGGATGGAGTGAAAAAGATTTTGAGCGATCGGGGCCTGAACATGCACAAGTGTGAAAGGCGTGCAAGGAATAGCATGAAATGGAACGATGTGGTATACCAGGGTTGACATGCTGTCAATGGACTGAACCAGGGCATGTGAAGCATCTGGGGTAAACCATGGAAAGTTTTGTGGAGCCTGGATGTGGAAAGGGAGCTGTGGTTTCGATGCATTATACATAACAGCTAGAGGCTGAGTGTGAATGAATGTGGCATTTGTTGTCTTTTCCTAGCACTACCTCGCACGCATGCGGGGGAAGGGGGTTGTCATTTCATGTGTGGCGGGGTGGTGAAGGGAATGAATAAAGGCAGCAAGTATGAATTATGTACATGTGTATATATGTATATCTGTGTATGTATATGTATGTATACATTGAAATGTATAGGTATGTATACATTGAAATGTATAGGTATGTATATGTGCGTGTGTGGACGTGTATGTATTTATATGTGTACGTGGGTGGGTTGGGCCATTCTTTTATCTGTTTCCATGCACTACCTTGCTAACACGGGAGATAGCAACAAAGTATAAATAAATAAATATAAAATATACATTGTTATCATATTTTGTACTTAATTACTATTCCCGTGTTAGTGAGGCAGCTACTGAATATCTTGTTTCTATTTACTTTACCTTTTTCACTTGCCTAAAAGAAAAGATATGAAGGTAAATGTAAACAAAAGTAAGATAATGATGTGTAGCAGAGGGATGAAACAGGATAGTTTGATTATGAGTTTCAATGAGGAGAACATGGAGAAAGCATAGTTCTTAAGATACATGGATGTGATTGTTGCTGTGAATGTAACAACGGGCATTAAAGTGTTACATGCTGGAAAGTGAGCTTCAAGTCTTGATGCACTGAGGAGTATGTGAAAGGAAAAGTACATGTTTGTAAGGGCAAAGACGTATGTTGTGTGGATGTATGTCATGGACATCAACAAAATAAAGGAAGAGGTGGATGTACTGGAAATTTAATGCCTGAGGATGATAGTTGGGATATAATGGTTAATTGTATATGAAATAAGTGTCAACAGTTATGCTAGTGATGGGCACAACAAGGTGTGTTGAAATGATTTAGGCTGTAAAAGGGGTCTCTATCATATTACTTGATTTGATATCATAGAAAATTGGAAAGAATGTACATAAAGAAAATGTAGCTGTAAAAGGGATACCTATGATATTGTAATGCCCCTACTCCCCACAACTGTCACCATAATGATAACATCTTGACTGGGTAACAGGTTACAGCCCGTGACTTCATCTGACCTAATAATTCTTGGGAAAATGTGTTTGGTGGCCCATCCTACACATCTGCACCTGCAGTACTAATCCCTGACTCCCACTCTCAATATCAGCTATTGTAATTTATAAATGACCCGACCCTTTCCATAAGAAGGGCCGCTCTTACAGACTTAACCTCAAGTCCACCAGCATGGAGGAGGTCAGAAGCTTGCAATATTTGGCTTCAACACCTCTAATTCCCCTTGGAAATAGTTACCCCTTACAGACCTGTCCTCAACACCAATTGAATACTGCAGCAGGGCGTAGGAGCTCAACAACATGGTAAATAGGGCTAGAAAAAACTACAGGAGACCCCAAAGATGCAAACAGACACCTTCTGCAGGATACAATCCGACACACCAGAGAATAGACCAGAAGCATCAAAAAAGCAAGCTGGCTCAAATGGTGCTCCAAGCTGAATGAGCACACCAGAGCAAGAGCATCTGGCAAGCCTGTACCACCACTGCTGACTCACCCCAGTCCCAGGGAGGAGGAAGAGAGGCTTGCAGGTCTTTTCTGACCAAGCAGCCTCATACAACTTATCCACACAGGCAGAAGAGGCACAAGAGCAATTCAGACAGGGTAGGACACAATACATATGGGAAGCACACACCATGCAAGACAACAAGCCGGCCATAGTGGTCTTCCTGGACCTGGAAAAAGCCTTTGCCAATCTGCTGGCAATATTAGAGACTCTAGCTGAGGAAGGAGTCCAGGGGAGGCTGTTCGGGTGGATCCAGGACTATCTAATGCACCGCCAAGAATGAGTGCAATTCCAAGGAATCATCTCGTCATACAAGCTCCTCGAGATTGGCACCACACAAGGAGGCATCCTCAGCCCAATACTCTTCAACGTCCTGATGGAGAACTTAGTGAAGCTCCCCTTCAGGCCAACGGCTAAGCACCTGCAGATGGAGACTGGGCTACCACCCCTGGCAGCAATGGTCAAGCAGACAACATTGGCACTTCTAGCTAAGATCTACAGGCCAGACAAACCCTTAACTATGAAGGCCTGAGTCCGGGTTGCCCTCCACTTAGACCACAGGGTGCAAGGGACCTCCTGGGCACATGAGGCAGCCAATGCCATACAAGTGTTTCATACAGCTGCATCCATACAGGCGATGGAGGACACACAACACCATGGGTACAGTGTACCACCTCCATGGGTCCCTCCAGCAGCCACCTCTGCAGTCACTGCATTGGGTGACAAGAAGTCCAGCCTCCAGCAGGAAGACCTGAGAAGACTGGCCTTGAGAGCCATGGCCAATGATACACTGACTGAAGCTGTGGCATATTTCACAGACAGCTCAGTGGACCACACTGGAAATTTGGGGGTGGCCTTCCACACCCAAAGTCATACTCACTTCTAGAGGCTGTCAGATGGCTGCTCAACACTACAGATGGAGCTGGTTGCCATATCCAAAGCCCTGGAACATGCAGTCACCACGCACTCCAAGCCTGTGATAATACACACGGACACAAAGTCATCAGTACAAGTGCTGCAACATAGCCTCCCGAAAGACATTATTGAGCTTGTCACCTCAATCCTCACTCAGCTTCAAGAGCGACAGTGACAGGGCTGTCCTTTCACCATACACTGGATCCCTAGCCATGGGGATCAAGGGGAATGAAACAGCAGATGTGGCAGCTAAAGTAGCCACATGTTTGAGCAATATCCAGGTGCACATTCCAGTGAACCTGCAACAGGTCAAACACCAGCTACAGAAAGCAGCAAGGCTCTGGACCAAGAATTTCCTGGATGCCTACAATGCCAGATCCCTGTCAGCCAAGTGTTACATGGTAGTCATGAAATGTAAGCCACCACACAACGAAAGAGACATGAGAAGAAAAACCCTAGTAAAGCTACATCATCTACAACTGAGGTAGAAATATGGCTGACAAACCTTCAAAGACTGCATCTTCTGTCAGGAGCCCTCCATGCACCCACTGGAACACTACATGCTGGACTGTGAAACAACACAAAGTCTTTGGGTAAGGTTCCCTGATTTCAAAGATCATATAATACCAGTGGCCTTAGTGTAATTACAAAGACCAAAAGTTTAAGCCATTGATACTGTTCTTCACGGAAGGTTGATGGAAAGAATTAGATCTACAGGCAGGAATAAGGGATGGGCTCCTTAACAGGATAAAAGACTATCTTGCTGGAAGGGAGCAAAGAACAGAGGTCAGATATGTGTCCTCGAAGTGGGCTGGGGATACAAATGGCATGCTGCAGGGCTCTGTCTTGGGCCCAATGCTATTCCTGGTGTATGTTTGATGGACTTGGTGTATGCTTGATGGATGGGAATCATATCTAAATATATATGTAAACAATGCTAAAGTCATGATAAAAATATAGAATGAAGACGACTGCATTTGCCTGAACAAAGTCCAAAGTTGGATAGATAAATGAATGATTAGATTCAATTCAAGTGCAAAGTGATGAGGACAGAACATAGTGAAAGACCTCAGTGTGATTACAACTCTTCAGCCACTGATACTGTTCTTCACTGATGGGTGATGGAAAGAACTAAATCTACAGGCAGGAATGAGGGATGAGCTCCTTAACAGGATAAAAGACTATCTTACTGGAAGGGAAGAAAGAACATAGGTCAGAGGTATAACCTCGAAGTGGGCTGAGGATACAATTGGCAAGCCACAGGGCTCTGTCTTGGGCCCAATGCTATTCTTAGTGTATGTAAATTACTTGGTTGATGGACTGGAATCATATCTACATACATACGTAGACAATGCCAAAGTCATAATAAAAATATAGAATGAAGACAACTGCATTTGCCTGGACAGAGACCTAAACACAGTCCAAAGTTGGATAGATAAATGAATGATAAGACTCAATCCAAAAGCAAGGTGATGAGGATGGAACATACTGAAAGAAGGCCTCAGTGTGAATATAGCCCTGTGATAAATCAATTACAGGAATCTGCATGTGTAACAGATCAAGAGATCAATCAATTGTGCCAAATTTATTGTCAGAAAAACATTTAAAGAGAATTGTGAAAGAGGCAAACTGTCTGCTAGCACATAAAACAATTGTATTCAAATATGTGGACATGTTCATAAAATCTTTCATTTCATATATCAAAACTTCGTTATGCCACACAGGTCTTGTCACAGCACCTAAAGAAGCACAAAAATTTGACATAGGGTACGGAGATGACCATCTAAGATGATACCTGAATAAAAAGAAAAAATTCAGCTAAACTGAGAAGCTAAGAGCCACAAAGCTGTCCACCATGGAGTAGTAGAGAAAGAAGGGGAGACCTGAAAACAACCTTAAGTTTCAAAATTGGTTAATATCGATAGTGAACAGCTCTTTGAGAGATGTATCACCAGCATAAATGGTCATCACAGAAAGCTGAGTATAAAGCTTGCCAGAAAAGATGTTGAGAGGTACTGGTTTAATGTTAGGGTGATGGATAATTGGAATGCTGGCAGTCTACAGAGGTATAAAAGACAGCTTGCTGATATGGAAAGTTCAGAAGGTAGTAGGTAGTAGTTTTATAGGGCAGCCAAGGTCCAGGGAGGTACATTACCATTACTATCCACATACTCTCTCTGCCTCACCCACACATGGACTGCTGGCATTCTGTCCACAAACATACAATCTCCCCTTGTCACACATAACACTAGACAACACTTAACTTGCACAGCTCATTCTTCATGGCTCTAGATTTCCTGTGAAGCACAATGTGCTAGCCCTGCCTTTTGGCAAAACTGTAGGAGCAACAGATAAAAGTAATAGGTAGGAGCACTTAGGCGGGAGCATTAGGTAGAAGTAGTAGGTAGGAACATTAGGTAGTAATCATAGATATAGATAGATTAGGTAGTAGCAGTCAGTAGGAACATTGGGTAGAAGCCTCTGCAAACACCACATTTCCCCTCTGCCAGTGGCCTGTTAAGGGTGAGGCACTAAAGGCTAAGAAGCGGTAGTGGAGTCCACTAGTTACGGAGACTCTATTGCCGTGGCCACCTTCTTGCAGATGGAACCACAAAGGAAAACATTTAGACATCAGTTATGCAATTTTTAAAGATGTACGTACCTCAGAGGTTGTCCACGTTCCTACACTTATTATCCAGCCAGAGGCACAACACCACACTATTACAGACTCTGGAAGAAAATTAAACTTCTAAGTGATTGAAGTGGTGATATTAAGCATAAAATATTTTTTCTTAATTCTTTGGTTTTTACGTAAATAACAGTTAGCTTGGAGGATTTTGTTTTATTCATCAATCAATCAATAACTAATCCTTTGTCTGTCTACCCATCAACATAACTTCAACCCCACTTCCATGAGATGGATTAGGTACAGACAGCCTCCCTCATACATATTTTCTACTCATGCCCAGCAAGGTAATATGAAACACACTGCTTTCATTTTCATTTTGCAAGCCCAGTTGATTTGTCAAGCGAGACTAATGTCTCCTCTCGCACCATTTTTATGCACTGCATAAGATCCAAAGCCATTTCTATAACATCTCCCAAAATATCCCTAGCTCTCTGCAGCTACCCATCTCCTAAAGCCTACCTCTCCTTGTACTTTTGAATAAACTACCATAAATCACCATGATCAAACGGTCAGATGCCATACATTCTTCATGATCATTCTGTCCTAGAATGACTTCCATACATATACTTTCCTAATGAAAATGATTTCTTCACACCACATATTCTTTTTCCAGTTTTCATTCTTAATCTTACCTAAACTTATTTCTACTTTACAAGTAACCCATCTCTAATGTTTATAATTTTTGCCCTATCTAAATTTGGGCTTCACATCCATACTTAATGGCTGAGTCAAGAACTCCATCCCAGCAACTTGTTACGTCTATAATATAATGTTTTTCAACTCACCAAAGTTTTCAGTGCATCTCTAATTTTTCTTCTTTGCATTACTATGATATGAACTTCAGCTTTATTATCAACACTGAGCTTAATGCATTTACTATACATTTAAATTCATCCACAACTTCCATTTCTTCATTGGGCATACTGATGTCATATTGCAATTTTCCCAGTTTTACTTTTATGTACTTTTCTTGAAGAGGCCCACCATTCAGTCCGTCCACCTATTCCAATAACTTGGCCAATAACAGCTGCATACAGCATCTGTAGAAACTTCCACCCATTCTCTCCACTATTGAGTATTACACCACAATGGCCCCACCTCATTCTCATTAAACATAATCTCCCATCCATAAAAACACTAAATAGCCAAGTTGACATCACACTCCAAACCAATCACTCAAACCACCACTTATCAAACATGCACTACTAAGATTTATAAAGCTTTTAACAGCACTGAAATTGTCAAAAATTCCCAGAGAGCTTTCATATTCACTATATCATATGTCTTTTCTAAATCTATGAATGCTGCATACACTTTCTTCTTTATTCTCTTAAACTTTCTCTTATTCCTGTCATATTAGTCACTTTTACTCCCCTTTACACAACAGGGCAATTACTGCCTTTATCCAAGCATGATAGACTTGACCACCTTTTTATGCTTTTGGACACTCCTAATCCACTCAACTGCAGTTTCATCTCCACTCTTCATAAGCTCACTCATCATTCCATCAATTTACCTTTGGTCAGAAAACAATCAAATGAATGTCTAGTCTTTTAGAGAAGAGTAAATCTTTGACATACGTTTCATTATGGAAGTTGCATGTGTTGTCATTGCAGGGAGGGTGCAGAGATGACTGCTGCTCTGTGTAGTTTTTGGCATTCACATGTGTTAGTCCACGGGGCTTACATGCTGGCAGCGATTTTCTGACACAAAGTAGTTTCTTATTTAAAGTCTCATACACAGTTCATAGAAATATTGACAATTTCCTTTTTCAGATGTATAAACAAATGTATTATTGAAAATTAGTTACCTCAGTGAAAAGATGGATGTTGAATTAAAATAATGATGGCTCTCATTTCTGCTAAATCCTGGGATCAATATATGAATAATCAGTTAATCAGTCAGTCTGATAAACTCATGATAGGTGGACCATGTAAGCAAGAATACATGAGTGTAGTATATGAATGCACACTTGCTAAGGGGAATATGCATGAATGTACACTTGCTAAGGGAAATATGCATGAATGTACACTTGCTAAGGAGAATATGTATATCTGAATGGGGGATTGAATGAGGGACTCTGTTTCCACATATTTACAGATCATGGGAACTGCTGACATACCTGTGTACATCTGCGTTAGGGTCATGGCATGGTTGAGTTTTATTCCGAGCCACACAGGGACATTCACACTCAAGCAAACAGGTGTCATGGCACTCCATCAGTTCCTCATCCTGAAAGGGCAACAGAGTGTTATCATACTGTCTGGTACATAACTTTCGCGTCAAGCTTATTACAATGTTTGACATTTACTGTGTTTATGATATCAAGGACATAAATAATGCACTTACCAAATTATTATATCTAAATTAACAAATCTAGTCAAGCACATAACCATGATATTTATTTCTTTATTTATTATACTTTGTCGCTGTCTCCCGCGTTAGCGAGGTAGCACAAGGAAACAGACGAAAGAATGGCCCACCCCACCCACATACACATGTATATACATACACATCTACACACGCACATATACATACCTATACATCTCAACGTTTACATATATATATATACACACTGTCTGCCTTTATTCATTCCCATCGCCACCCCGCCACACATGAAATGACAACCCCCTCCCCCCGCATGTGTGCAAGGTAACATTAGGAAAAGACAACAAAGGCCACATTCATTCACACTCAGTCTCTAGCTGTCATGTATAATGCACCATGATATGGTACAAAATTTTAGTGTCTGCTTTACTACTATCATCAGATACATAGAGTATGATTCACAGCTACACTGGCTATTGATATATGTAGTGTTTATTACAGAATTACATTATGTAACATACATGTCCAATGTATGATATATAACTTCAATATCAACCATACGAATAGGCGTATGTATTCGTATAGGATCATGGCATCTGGTACACTGCTACTGCTAGAACAAAATCTAGTATATTCCCAACTTGTCTCCAACATAACCAGAAACATGACTAGAGTGTCTAAAAACACTTCTTCCCTATAATTTCTGGTTCACTTGATAGGGGGTACTTTGTCAGGTATGAAAGCAAACATCCTGAGAAATCAGACACTGAATCCAAGCAAGGCAAAAGGCAAAATCTCTCCCCATTCCCAGTATTCATCCAGAACAGACTGACCTACTGCACTCAAGCAAGAGTTCTATGGTCATCATCTTGCTCTTCTCCACCCAAGGCCATTACTATCGTAAGTCACCCAATCAGGATACAATAGTACCACCTGGAAACAGAGCCATATGCCTATATAATGGAAAGCAAGTATCAAAGCAATCTCAGAAAGAATCTCTGGATTTAATGCAGTCTCTGCCACCCTAGTGCCTACTGAGCAGGCAAAGGCCATCAAGTCATTAGCAAATTTCAAGTTAAAATATAACCATGACATATGACACTCCACACTTACTGCACTATACCATCTAACCCTACATGTAAGGAGTATCATGAACTTGCCCATGAGTTAAGTCATAAGCCCACCCAGGGCACTTAATTTTCTCATGTTCTAGGTTTAATATCATATAAGCAGGATCCCCCTGGTATGTATGTGTAACATCTTCCAGAGTGGCTTCCAGTGCATCCAAATGCCATTTTAAGTTTTCAACAAACATTGCAAGCAGTTTGAGTTAGCATACATGAAATTAAAGTTACAAAATGTGTATGAACCTAATCAGTCAATGAAATTTCATGTGATACAGAGAGAACAGAATTCTGCATCAAAAGCATATGGACTCAAATATTGGTCAGCATCAGTGGAGCGAGGACATTACCATACACCAGGAGTACTGTTATACACTAGTAGTCCTAGTCCATGCCCTTCCTTTTCCCAGATATAGGTAATCAGACTCCTTCTCAGCAAAGGGTAATAGTACTCAAGACCAAGCAGGAAATAACTGCTTGTTGTCCTTAGACTCCTTAAACTGTGTCAATACCAGGTTCTCAAGTAACATACCATTCCTGATTTCCCATCCATCAACATAGTGAAAGCCCTTGCCATCTCCAAGACAGACAGAACAGCTACAACAGAATGTCAGGTAGTCAGAACCAGTCTATCACCACAGTTAATCCAACTGTATGATTACTAAGGAATACAAAGGTCTTCTCAATGCTGTTTGTGATAGTGGAAGAGATTAGGAATTCATAGATTAGTGTGGTATGAGTAGAAAGGCATACATATGAACTGAAGAGAAAAACCTGTAGAATTTGTATGTAAGTACAGAGGTGCAAATGTCAGTTGTGAACTTGAAGCAAAGTATTTATCAAGTCTGTTCTTAAAAGTATCTATGATACTGCTTGCAGCTACTCAAACTGGGAAATCATCACACATTAACAATCCTGTTGAAGAAAAAGTAATTGGCCTCATTTGAGGTGAAAAGTTTGCCTACAAGTTTGTAGCCATTACTACAGGTGAAATCAGTGGTTTGTTAAACTGAGTTTATCAGTCTTTTATCAGTTTGAATTAGTTAAATGCAGTGTATCTTCCTTAAGCTAGACTAGTTGTAAGGGTGTCAAGTTTCGGATGTATACAAGGTTTGAGAAGAAAAATCATGGACATGGACACATTAGAATTGTACACAAATTTCCAAGAAAATCATTTCTTAGCAATGTAGTATTTCACTTTGACATGTAAGAAACCTTCCTACCTATGAAACCACATACCCACTCAGACAAAATATCTACAACCCAGAATGGCTTTTCTTTTTCCTCCAGGAACCTTCACAGAACCCAGATTCTTAAAACTATGGATCCTGGAGGATCCAGAATTCAAGGTATGCTATCTGGGTTTCGAAGGAAGGTCTATGGTTGCTCGAATTACCATCCTTGACCTCCTTCCCTCTCCAGAATAGTTTACTGAGTCTGTGTCGAATATACCTAAATTTAAGTGTTAGACTTGGATAGAGGTACTTCAAAGCTTGAAAGACATTTTATCAATGTAATGAATTCTTCCATGTGACCTCATACTTATAAGGATGGCCACCTATTCAGTTTTACAAATACCAGTCAATCGAAATGTGTAGCTCTTCTAAGGAATGGCCAAGGTGAATATTTTCACTCCAATTCAACTCTAACATCTCATATGATGATATTCTCCATTTCAACAAGCACCTCCATAATGTGAGCACTTAATCCGAATATTACAAGTTCAGATATACAGAATTCCCTTGAAGAACACTGAAGGACCCCATGGTCAGCAAAACTGTGGATGGCATACCTAGAGATGGTTGGTGCCAGACTCGGTAACAAGCAGCATGTGGCCACTTGACACTTGCCAAATGCATGGATAAAAATTCTGGGGGTGCTGTGGATAACCACAGATACTCAAAACTTGAAGCCATGATTAGTAAAATGGTATACATTTTTCTGAGTGTGTACACTCATAAAAGTAGTGGGCAAAACAGTGTCAGGCAAGGGATCTTTGTAACTGAACAGTTTATTTTCCTTTGTTTGCAGCATTCAGATTTACTCCACAATTCTCAAAAAAAATATCTCACATCACTGCAAGGTTCAGAAACTCCCTAGAAACCTTAAAATACCCATCATGCTTCAACTTCAGTTCACACACTATGAACAAAAATGGCTGACTTAAGACAATATTTTGCCAAAAGGCAGGGTTAGCAAGTAACACTCACCACAGGAATATGCTACCTAAAATACCCATCAAGCTTCAACTTCAGTTCACACACTATGAACATAAACAGCTGACTTAAGACAATAGTTTGCCAAAAGGCAGGGCTAGCATGCAACATTCACCACAGGAATATGCTACCAAGAATGAGTTGTGCTCATGCTGTCAAGTGTTATGTGTGATATAGGGAGGTTTTATGTTTGAGGACGAGTGCCAGCAATCTAGGTGTGGGTAAAGCAGAATGAAAAGGCAGATACCTGATTCAAAGGAGTGACAGTTGATAGATACTTAAGTGCTCAAGTGCTGGTTCATTCTGCAACTGTCACTAACCCTTCTGGTACCTAGGTGGGTAGTACCAATAATCTGGTCATTAGCTGCCTTCTACCTCCTATCTCGAGAGAGAGCGAGAGTTTATCTACAACAAGTATGGCTAGTATGATGAGTTCGTTACGCATCTTGCATGGCTAGTGTGAAGAGCTCACAGAACATCCTGCATGGCTAGCATGAAGAGTTCACTGCAAGTCTTGTTTGGCTATTCTGGAGAGTTCACTGCACATCTTACTTGGCCAATACTGATTCTCTCTGTCACCACCAGTCCTCCCTCATTATATGTTAATGCTTACTTCATCTGGCACTGTTTTCAACCATTTATACAAGCTTCTTTTGAATGTTTCTGCACATATTTCATGCATGTTTTTTATTTTGCTTGGGAGTGCACTGAATAATCTGTCCAGCTTAAGTTCTGGATTTCTATCATATTCTTTTTAATATATATTTTGGTACATCCAAGGGTATCATTGCAGAACTAATAAATATTTCATACTTGTTGAGTGACTTTCAGATTCAGTGCCAAATACTGTACTGTCCTTCATACACTTGCTTAGTTGCTATACATAAATCATAATGTAGCTTTCTTGTCTTCATTCTAATACTGTAAAGTTTGAGTTTTGATAGTAAAATGTTTCTAAATTCTCTCAACTGGTTTATTTCTGTTTTCTTGAATAGTGACCAAATGGTACACCAGAATTCAATTTTGCTTCATGTGTAAACACATTTTCATCATTAGTTTTCTGTTTTGTAGTGAATGTTCTCACTTCCATACCACTCAATAATTTGCTCAACAGAGTAATCTTGTCAATATAAGCTTTGAATTTAACTTTCTCATTTAAGATGACTCCTATGTCTTTGCTATTTGTTTCACTTTCAATCACTTTCACTTTTGGGCATTTGTGCTGTCACCAACATACTGCTAATCTTTCCATACTTTATTTGCTCGAATCTATCTCCAGAGAATTCCATTAGGTACACTTCTGCCCATTTGTAGATTTTTCTATGTATTTTGCCAAGGCTTGTTGATCATCTCATTTTGCTCAGCAAAGCATCATGCTGTAATGCCCTTGCTCTGTCAGTGTTTGTTATCTTTGTCATAAAGAGAACTGAGGCTAATACCACTGCTTGTGGTTCCATTTGCATCTACTTTGAATTCCCAGTTCTTTAGTTTCTTTGGTCCATCTTCCTATTCTGGTCCTACTGCTTTGTTTTGTACTCTCTCTAGTACATTGCTGTGGTCTATTTTGTCAAAGGCCTTGCAAAATTGAGAGAGAGGATGTCTAATTTTTTCCCTCTTGGCATTAAAATTTCACAGGTGGTTCCATAGTGAGAGACTTCATACCTCCCTGTGAGTACCTACAACAGACTTTACCATTAGGCAGGCTAACAAATAACACTCACAACATATCAAGCATGTTTAACAATCCTGAATTGTACAATACTCAATCCTGAACTCATCTGGAACTGTTTTAGCCATTCATCGCGGCATCTTTTGAATATTTCTGTGCCTATCCCACATAGCGTTCTTATTTCACTTGGCATAACACTGAATAACCTTTCCATTTCTCACTGAACTTATACATATTTGTTTGATATCTTCTTGGTGTGTTCCAAATTATTATGGCAAACTTAATCATTCTGTTTCTTCCTTCTTGGGAAACTTTTAAACTATGTAACTTTTTAAAACCTACATATTTGTTCCCAAGCATTGATTATTCTAAATCTTTCTCTTTTTTCTAGACTGAGAAGATAAAGATCAATTAACCTCTACTGATATTTTCTTCAATCA
This sequence comes from Panulirus ornatus, assembly GCF_036320965.1. Classification (NCBI taxonomy): domain Eukaryota; kingdom Metazoa; phylum Arthropoda; class Malacostraca; order Decapoda; family Palinuridae; genus Panulirus; species Panulirus ornatus. The sequence goes on from NC_092276.1 coordinate 7,794,420, forward strand.
TATTTGTGAAATGGTTCTTGAACCCTTCTAGTCTGTTAATTCCTCATCTTAGTGGAGACCCTAAAATGCAACAGTATTACATTTGCTTCATGTGCATGTAATGAAGAACTTCAATGCTTTACCTTTTTGTGACTATTCTCAGTGTTACTCCACTCATTAGTTATCCAAATAATATAATTCAATCAGTGTGTTCTCCATTTTTACGACTACTTAGTCTCTAACTATACCCTCTTCATAAATTGCCTTTACTACTGGCTTTGTTATGTCTGATAACTTTTCAAGAGTCACTTTGTCAAATGTCTCTTCATCTAAATATAGCAGATTCTCCTCTGCAGCAACTAGGGGATTTTACACACACACTGCTTTCTTTCTTTTTTTGGACCTCTCGGCCACAGATGTTAGACTAGGAACCAAACTGGACATGAAAAGAAATGTCAAGTGCTGTAAAAGAGATGTCTTACAATATCAACAAGGGCTGTGTTAAATATATCTAAAGGTGTGAGTACAGTGCAGTACAACTCATTCTTCAAGGTTTTGATGTGAAGAGATGAATCATGCTATCCCATGTTACTGACTGGCACAAATAACATTACAATAAGAAGTTAGCTGTTACTAATAATGTAGAGAACCTTCGTGAGAGGGAGGTTCCCAGAATTTCATCAGGTTAGTAGGGATCTGTGTCTATAAAGGCTGGTCTGTGAGGGCAGGACACACACCAAATGCAGGCAGAGTCAGAAAAAAGAAGTTACGTATCTATAATTTTTTGAGGGCTGTGATCAGAAAATTCTATTATTTACATTGCATTTCTCTAAGCATATGTAAAATAAAAAAATAAAAGTATGTTCAAGAACACTCCATGGCTTTTTACTGGGGGGAAATGCTGTTCCAGACTTACACAGCATTAGTTATCTCCATCTAATACATATACAGAATTATAATCAAAAACATGATTTCCCTTTGTGGAGAACTAGATCTAGGTAGTTTAGAATCAGTAGATGGTTTCCAACAAGGTCTATTGGACCTGGTTGTGGATAAGGGGCTGCAGTTTTAGTGTATTACACACGACAACTAGAGAATGGTTTTGAGCAAATGAGGCCATTTCTTCATCGGTTCCTAGTGCTGCCATTGTTAAAGTGAGAAACAATGAACAAACATGAAAAAAAGAAAAAATCAGTATCTCTAAGACCTAACCACATGGAAATGAGACCAGAAAAATGTCTATGCATAATTAGGATACTTATCTAAAAAAAAATATCTTGAGAATTACTGATCATGTGAAAAAGTAAAACATAAGTGCTGGACCTAAGACTATTTCTTTTATAAACTTATTCATCAAACTGCCTTACTATTTACTAAAATAAAAAATCAAAAGACAGTTTATATTACGCTGGATCCCTCTAACAGACAGTAACTGGAAATATACAGTACTAGATATGGATCACAATGACAGGTGTCATGTGTTAGCCTTTTGGTGCGGACCACAAGGAAGAGATTGGTAGAGGGAATTCTGTGCACTACGTATGTGGCAGCCTCGTAGTATGTGCTGTAACCACTCAGACCCAGTGACCAGAAGTAGAAAGTCAAATCTCGTTCATAATCGTGACACCCTCGACGCTGCAACAGCTTGCTGCCAATCATGTCGCGAGCTGAGGAATTTTTTAAAATAAAGATTTTTAATTTTTATGGAAATGACATTAGAATAAGAGGCACATTAATATACTTCATATTTAAGATACATAGATTATGGCTGTCATGGGCTCATTAAAAGTAAGACATCTACCATCATATTCTATATTATATCTCATTTTTTATTGTACTTAACCACTGTCTCCCACGTCAGCGAGGTAATGCAAGGAAACAGATGAGGAATGGCCCAACCCACCCACATACATATGTATATACATAAACATCCAAGCACGCACATATGCATACATATACATTTCAACATATACATACACAGACATATACATATATACACATGTACATATCCACACTTACTGCCTTCATCCATTCCTCTCGCCACCCCGCCACACACAAAATAGCATCCCCCCCTCAAGCAAGGCAGTGCCAGGAACACACAAAAAAGCCACTCATTCACACTCAGTCTCTAGATGTCATATATAATTCACCAAAACCACAGCTCCCTTTCCACATCCAGGCCACACAGATGTTTCCATGGTTTACCCAAGACGCTTCACATGCCCTGGTTCAATCCATTGACAGCACATCAACCCCGGTATACCACATCGTTCCAATTCTCTCTATTCTTTGCATGCCTTTCACCCTCCTGTATGTTCAGGCCCTGATCGCTCAAAATCTTTTTCTCTCCATCCTTCCACCTCCAATTTGGTCTCCCACTTCTCCCTCTTCCCTCCACCTCTGACACATATATCCTCTTTGTCAATCTTTCCTCACTCATTCTCTCCATGTGTCCAAACCATTTCAACAAACCCTCTTCTGCTCTCTTAACCACAGTATTTTTATTACCACACATCTCTCTTACCCTTTCATTACTTACTCGATCAAACCACCTCACGCCACATACTGTCCTCAAGCATTTCATTTCCAACACATCCACCCTCCTCTGCACAACCCTATCTATAGCCTTTCCTCACTCATTCTCTCCATGTGTCCAAACCATTTCAACAAACCCTCTTCTGCTCTCTTAACCACAGTATTTTTATTACCACACATCTCTCTTACCCTTTCATTACTTACTCGATCAAACCACCTCATACCACATACTGTCCTCAAGCATTTCATTTCCAACACATCCACCCTCCTCTGCACAACCTATCTATAGCCCATGTCTCACAACCATATAACATTGTTGGAACCACTATTCCCAAACATACCCAATTTTGCTCTTCGAGATAACACTCTCGCTTTCCACACATTCTTCAATGCTCCAAGAACCTTCACTCCCTCCCCCACCATGTCACTCACTTCCACTTCCATGGTTCCATCTGCTGCTAAGTCCACTCCCATATATCTAAAACACTTCACTTCCTCCAGATTTTGTCCATTCAAACTTACCTCCCAATTGATCTGTCCCTCAACCCTACTGACCCTAATAACCTTGCTCTTATTCACATTTACTCCCAACTTTCTTCTTCCACACATTTTACCAAACTCAGTCACCAAGCAGTTTCTCACCCGAATCAACCATCAGCGCTGTATCATCAGCGAACAAAAACTGACTCACTTCCCAAGCCCTCTCATCCAAAACAGAGTGCATACTTACCCCTCTCTCCAAAACTCTTGCATTTATCTCCCTAACCACCCCATCCATAAACAAATCAAACAAACACGGAAACATCACACATCCCTGCCGCAAACCGACATTCACTGAGAACCAATCACTTTCCTCTCTTCCTACTCATACACATGCCTCACATCCTCGATAAAAACTTTTTTCTGCTTCTAGCAACTTACCTCCCACACCATACACTCTCAACACCTTCCACAAAGCATCTCTATCCACACAATCATATGCCTTCTCCAGGTCCGTAAATGCGGCATACAAATCCATCTGTTTTTCTAAGTATTTCTCACACACATTCTTCAAAGCAAACACCTGATCCACACATCCTCTACCACTTCTGCGACCACAGTGCTCTTCCCCAATCTGATGATCTGTACATGTCCCCACCCTCTCAATCAAGATCCTCCCAAACAATTTCCCAGGAACACTCAAACTTATACCTCTGTAATTTGAACACTCACCTTTATCCCTTTTGCTTTTGTACAATGGCACCATGCATGCATTCCGCCAATCCTCAGGCATTTCACCATGATCCATACATACTTTGAATATCCTTACCAACCAATCAACAACATTCACCCCCTTTTTTAATAAATTCCATTGCAATACCATCCAAACCTGCCACCTTCCCGGCTTTCATCCTCCACAAAGCTTTCACTGCTTCTACCAAACCATTCTCCCTGACCCTCTCACTTAGCACATCATCCCGACTAAAACACCATATATCTGCCACTCTCTCATCAAACACATTCAACAATCCTTTAAAATATTCACTCCATCTCCTTCTCACTTGTTCTTACCTCCCCATTTGCACCCTTCTCCAATGTTCCCATTTGTTCTCTTGTCTTATGCACTTTATTTACCTCATTCCAAAACATCTTTTTATTCTCCCTAAAATTTAATGATACTCTCTCACCCCAACTCTCACTTGCCCTCTTTTTCACCTCTCGCACCCTTCTCACGACTTCCTGCCCCCCTCTTTTATACATCTCTCAGTCATTTGCACTACTTCCCTGCAAAAATTGTCCAAATGCTTCTCTCTTCTCTTTCACTAACAATCCTACTTTTTCATTTCACCACTCACTACCCTTTCTAATCTGCCCATCTCCCATCTCATGACACATGCATCATTTGGGCAAGCCATCACTGCTTCCCTAAATACATCCTCTCCCCTTAAGTCATTTGCTCTCACCTTTTGCCATTCTGCTCTAAATCTCTCCTGGTACTTCCTCACACAAGTCTCCTTTCCAAGTTCACTTACTCTCACTACTCTCTTCTCCCCAACATTCTCTCTTCTTTTCCGAAAAACCTTTACAAATCTTCACCTTCGCCTCCACAAGATAATGATCAGACATCCCTCCAGTTGCCCCCTCAACACATTAACATCCAAAAGTCTCTCTTTTACATGATTCTCAATTAACACGTAATCCAATAATGCCCTCTGGCTATCTCTCCTACTCACATACGTATACTTATGTATATCTCTTTTTAAACCAGGTATTCCCAATCAAAAGTCCTCTTTCAGCACACAAATCCACAAGCTCTTCACCATTTCCATTTAGAACACTGACCACTCCATGTACACCAATTATACCCTCAACTGCCACATTACTCACCTTTGCATTCATATCATCCATTACCATAACCTGGTCTTGTGCATCAAAGCTGCTAACACACTCATTCAGCTGCTCCCAAAACTCTTGCCTCTTATGATCTTTCTGCTCATGACCAGGTGCATAGGCACCAATAATCACCCATCTCTCTCCATCCACTTTCAGTTTTACCTATATCAACCTAAAGTTCACTTTCTTACAGTCTAACAGATATTCCCACAACTCCTGCTTCAGGAGGAATGCTACTCCTTCCTTTGCTCTAGTCCACTCACTAACCTCTGACTTTACTCCCAAGACATTCCCAAACCACTCTTCTCCTTTACCCTTGAGCTTCGTTTCACTCAGAGCCAAAACATCCTGGTTCCTTTCCTCAAACATACTACTTACTTCTCCTTTTTTCTCACCTTGGTTACATGCACACACATTTAGACACCCCAGTCTGAGCCTTCGAGGAGGATGAGCACTCCCCGCACGACTCCTCCTTCTGTTTCCCCTTTTAGAAATTTGAATTCAAGGGGGGGGGGTGCATTTCTGGCCCCCTGCTCACATTTCATGGCTGTATATTAACTTAACACATTATCTGGAATTTGTGTTGATTATGGCTAGTGTAACATAACTAAAGCATCATGATAACGGTACAGTAATCACTCGATACTCTCATAATTACCACAAAGTATTTTGTTACAGTGACTCAAGTGAGCTATCTCTTTAAAATATGTAATAATATCTGACTTTTTTACAATTTTCATGATGTGACCAAAGTGCATAAAGCCTCTCAGTTCACTCAAATATATCCTAAAACCATG